>NW_028159479.1:10000-17500 GCF_964263955.1 Coregonus lavaretus
CGAGAGGTTTGCCATCACCCCCGGATCAATCCGCCATGGAAGTCTATTCTCTGAAAACGAGGTTTCAAAATCGCGCCGGTACCTGTCTGGCCGACCTGGAACCGAGTGGGGCTACTACGGGAGAGGCCAAATTATCGACATAAGCCCTGCCACCCGCTGGGCCTGTCTGTGCTCCGCCGTTTGGGGAAAAAACAGCGATTTCGGTTTTGAAAAACGACTTAAAACGTTAATAATTCAAAAACTAAAAGTCCAATCAGGATGGGGTTTTTTTGGCGCAAAAGGGCACGAATAGACGCACATTTATATATAAATTAATTCGTTTTTGGAAATTTTTTACTATATTTTAATTATGTTAGAAAAGTGAAAAAAAAAATAGGGGTCAGAACGGTTGATGTTCCTATACGAGTTAAGAAAAACCCTTTTAGGTAATGGAAGTTCATCATAAAAGAGGATAATAGACCAAATTTGGGACCTCTAGCTCATCGGGAAGTATTTTTAAACATTATTTGAAAAAATCGGAAAAATCGGCCGAAATTGCACTATGTCCTTCGTGCATGGTAACCCAAATGAGAACCAGGGGGAACGGCTCCTGACTCACACAAGGCCGACATGGGTGCTCTTGGTCGGATTGGGTTGTGGGTCAGACACCCCCACATGGAAGACCGCCGGCGGCCGATGGGAGAACCAGAGACCGACTCCTGGCTCACGGAAGGCCGATTTGGGTGCACTTGGTCGGATTGGGTTGTGGGTCAGACACCCCAACATGGTTGTCCGCCGGCGGACACCAGGAGAACCAGGGACCGACTCCTGCCTCACGGAAGGCCGATTTGATGCACTTTTTTTCGGATTGGGGTGGTGGTCAGACACCCCCATATGGAAATCATCCGGTTGACAACAGGAGAACCAGGGACCGACTCCTGCCTCACGGAAGGCCGATTTTGATGCACTTTTCTCGGATTGGGTTGGTGGTCAGACACCCCAACATGGTTGTCCGCCGGCGGACACCAGGAGAACCAGGGACCGACTCCTGGCTCACGGAGGCCGATTTTGATGCACTTTTTTCGGATTGGGGTGGTGGTCAGACACCCCCATATGGAAATCATCCGGTTGACAACAGGAGAACCAGGGACCGACTCCTGGCTCCCGGAAGGCCGATTTTGATGCACTTTTTTCGGATTGGGTTGGTGGTCAGACACCCCCATATGGAAACCATCCGGTTGACACTATGAGAACCAGGGACCGACTCCTGGCTCCCGGAAGGCCGATTTTGATGCACTTTTTTCGGATTGGGTTGGTGGTCAGACACCCCCATATGGAAACCATCCGGTTGACACTATGAGAACCAGGGACCGACTCCTGGCTCCCGGAAGGCCGATTTTGATGCACTTTTTTCGGATTGGGTTGGTGGTCAGACACCCCCATATGGAAACCATCCGGTTGACACTATGAGAACCAGGGACCGACTCCTGGCTCCGGAAGGCCGATTTTGATGCACTTTTCTCGGATTGGGTTGGTGGTCAGACACCCCCATATGGAAAATCATCCGGTTGACAACAGGAGAACCAGGGACCGACTCCTGGCTCCCGGAAGGCCGATTTTGATGCACTTTTCTCGGATTGGGTTGGTGGTCAGACACCCCCATATGGAAATCATCCGGTTGACAACAGGAGAACCAGGGACCGACTCTGGCTCCCGGAAGGCCGATTTTGATGCACTTTTCTCGGATTGGGTTGGTGGTCAGACACCCCCATATGGAAATCATCCGGTGACAACAGGAGAACCAGGGACCGACTCCTGGCTCCCGGAAGGCCGATTTTGATGCACTTTTCTCGGATTGGGTTGGTGGTCAGACACCCCCATATGGAAATCATCCGGTTGACAACAGGAGAACCAGGGACCGACTCCTGGCTCCCGGAAGGCCGATTTTGATGCACTTTTCTCGGATTGGGTTGGTGGTCAGACACCCCCATATGGAAATCATCCGGTTGACATTAGGAGAACCAGGACCGACTCCTGGCTCCCGGAAGGCCGATTTTGATGCACTTTTCTCGGATTGGGTTGGTGGTCAGACACCCCCATATGGAAATCATCCGGTTGACATTAGGAGAACCAGGGACCGACTCCTGGCTCCGGAAGGCCGATTTTGATGCACTTTTCTCGGATTGGGTTGGTGGTCAGACACCCCCATATGGAAATCATCCGGTTGACAACAGGAGAACCAGGGACCGACTCCTGGCTCCCGGAAGGCCGATTTTGATGCACTTTTCTCGGATTGGGTTGGTGGTCAGACACCCCCATATGGAAATCATCCGGTTGACAACAGGAGAACCAGGGACCGACTCCTGGCTCCCGGAAGGCCGATTTTGATGCACTTTTCTCGGATTGGGTTGGTGGTCAGACACCCCCATATGGAAATCATCCGGTTGACATTAGGAGAACCAGGGACCGACTCCTGGCTCCCGGAAGGCCGATTTTGATGCACTTTTCTGGATTGGGTTGGTGGTCAGACACCCCCATATGGAAATCATCCGGTTGACAACAGGAGAACCAGGGACCGACTCCTGGCTCCCGGAAGGCCGATTTTGATGCACTTTTCTCGGATTGGGTTGGTGGTCAGACACCCCCATATGGAAATCATCCGGTTGACATTAGGAGAACCAGGGACCGACTCCTGGCTCCCGGAAGGCCGATTTTGATGCACTTTTCTCGGATTGGGTTGGTGGTCAGACACCCCCATATGGAAATCATCCGGTTGACATTAGGAGAACCAGGGACCGACTCCTGGCTCCCGGAAGGCCGATTTTGATGCACTTTTCTCGGATTGGGTTGGTGGTCAGACACCCCCATATGGAAATCATCCGGTTGACAACAGGAGAACCAGGGACCGACTCCTGGCTCCCGGAAGGCCGATTTTGATGCACTTTTCTCGGATTGGGTTGGTGGTCAGACACCCCCATATGGAAACCATCCGGTTGACACCAGGAGAACCAGGGACCGACTCCTGGCTCCCGGAAGGCCGATTTTGATGCACTTTTCTCGGATTGGGTTGGTGGTCAGACACCCCCATATGGAAATCATCCGGTTGACATTAGGAGAACCAGGGACCGACTCCTGGCTCCCGGAAGGCCGATTTTGATGCACTTTTCTCGGATTGGGTTGGTGGTCAGACACCCCCATATGGTAAACCGCCGGCGGACACTAGGAGAACCAGGGGAGGCTATTACCTCACACATGGGGGTTTTGGGTGCCCTTGGCCGGCTTGGGGGTGACCCCAAGAGTGGGTCCAAGACCCCACACCCGGATCCATCCACAGGGGGGCGCCACATGTCATTTTAAGCCTGATTTCACTAGGGGAACCAGGGGATGATCTTAACTCACAAATGGGGGTTTTGGGTGCCCATGGCCGGCTTGGGGGTGACCCCAAGAAGGGGTCCAAGCACCCCCATCCAGATCCATCCACAGGGGGGCGCCACAGGTCACTTTAGGCCGGATTTCACTATGGGGACCCAGGGGAGGCTGTTCACTCACACATGGGGGTTTTGGGTGCCCATGGTCGGCATGGCTGGCTTGGAGGAGACCCCAAGAAGGGGTCCAAGCACCCCCATCCAGATCCATCCACAGGGGGGCGCCACAGGTCATTTTAGGCCGGATTTCACTATGGGGACCCAGGGGAGGCTGTTCACTCACACATGGGGGTTTTGGGTGCCCATGGTCGGCATGGCTGGCTTGGAGGAGACCCCAAGAAGGGGTCCAAGCACCCCCATCCAGATCCATCCACAGGGGGGCGCCACAGGTCATTTTAGGCCGGATTTCACTATGGGGACCCAGGGGAGGCTGTTCACTCACACATGGGGGTTTTGGGTGCCCATGGTCGGCATGGCTGGCTTGGGGGAGACCCCAAGAAGGGGTCCAAGCACCCACAGCCGAATCCATCCACAGGGGGGCGCCACAGGTCACTTTAGGCCGGATTTCACTAGGGGTACACTGGGGAGGCTGTTCACTCACACATGGGGGTTTTGGGTGCCCTTGGTCGGCATGGCTGGCTTGGAGGAGACCCCAAGAAGGGGTCCAAGCACCCCCACCAAGATCCATCCACAGGGGGGCGCCACAGGTCACTTTAAGCCTGATTTCACTATGGGGACCCAGGGGAGGCTTTTCACTCACACATGGGGGTTTTGGGTGCCCTTGGTCGGCATGGCTGGCTTGGGGGGGACCCCAAGAAGGGGTCCAAGACCCCACAGCCGGATCCATCCACAGGGGGGCGCCACAGGTCATTGTAGGCCGGATTTCACTATGGGGACCCAGGGGAGGCTTTTCACTCACACATGGGGGTTTTGGGTGCCCATGGTCGGCATGGCTGGCTTGGGGGGGACCCCAAGAAGGGGTCCAAGACCCCACAGCCGGATCCATCCACAGGGGGGCGCCACATGTCACTTTAGGCCGGATTTCACTATGGGTACCCAGGGGAGGCTGTTCACTCACACATGGGGGTTTTGGGTGCCCATTGAAGGCATGGCCAGCTTGGGGGGGACCCCAAGAAGGGGTCCAAGCACCCACAGCCGGATCTATCCACAGGGGGGCGCCACATGTCATTTTAAGCCTGATTTCACTATGGGTACCCAGGGGAGGCTGTTCACTCACACATGGGGGTTTGGGGTGCCCATGGTCGGCATGGATGGCTTGGGGGGGACCCCAAGAAGGGGTCCAAGCACCCACAGCCGGATCTATCCACAGGGGGGCGCCACATGTCATTTTAAGCCTGATTTCACTATGGGTACCCAGGGGAGGCTGTTCACTCACACATGGGGGTTTTGGGTGCCCATGGTCGGCATGGCTGGCTTGGAGGAGACCCCAAGAAGGGGTCCAAGCACCCACAGCCGAATCCATCCACAGGGGGGCGCCACAGGTCACTTTATGCCGGATTTCACTATGGGGACACAGGGGAGGCTGTTCACTCACACATGGGGGTTTTGGGTGCCCATGGCCGGCATGGCTGGCTTGGGGGGGACCCCGAGAAGGGGTCCAAGCACCCACAGCCGAATCCATCCACAGGGGGGCGCCACAGGTCACTTTAAGCCTGATTTCACTATGGGTACACTGGGGAGGCTGTTCACTCACACATGGGGGTTTTGGGTGCCCATGGCCGGCATGGCTGGCTTGGGGGGGACCCCGAGAAGGGGTCCAAGCACCCACAGCCGAATCCATCCACAGGGGGGCGCCACAGGTCACTTTAAGCCTGATTTCACTATGGGTACACTGGGGAGGCTGTTCACTCACACATGGGGGTTTTGGGTGCCCATGGTCGGCATGGCTGGCTTGGAGGAGACCCCAAGAAGGGGTCCAAGCACCCCCACCAAGATCCATCCACAGGGGGGCGCCACAGGTCACTTTAAGCCTGATTTCACTATGGGTACACTGGGGAGGCTGTTCACTCACACATGGGGGTTTTGGGTGCCCATGGTCGGCATGGCTGGCTTGGAGGAGACCCCAAGAAGGGGTCCAAGCACCCCCACCAAGATCCATCCACAGGGGGGCGCCACAGGTCACTTTAAGCCTGATTTCACTATGGGTACACTGGGGAGGCTGTTCACTCACACATGGGGGTTTTGGGTGCCCATGGCCGGCATGGCTGGCTTGGGGGAGACCCCAAGAAGGGGTCCAAGCACCCCCACCAAGATCCATCCACAGGGGGGCGCCACAGGTCACTTTAAGCCTGATTTCACTATGGGTACACTGGGGAGGCTGTTCACTCACACATGGGGGTTTTGGGTGCCCATGGTCGGCATGGCTGGCTTGGAGGAGACCCCAAGAAGGGGTCCAAGCACCCCCACCAAGATCCATCCACAGGGGGGCGCCACAGGTCACTTTAAGCCTGATTTCACTATGGGTACACTGGGGAGGCTGTTCACTCACACATGGGGGTTTTGGGTGCCCATGGTCGGCATGGCTGGCTTGGAGGAGACCCCAAGAAGGGGTCCAAGCACCCCCACCAAGATCCATCCACAGGGGGGCGCCACAGGTCACTTTAAGCCTGATTTCACTATGGGTACACTGGGGAGGCTGTTCACTCACACATGGGGGTTTTGGGTGCCCATGGCCGGCATGGCTGGCTTGGGGGAGACCCCAAGAAGGGGTCCAAGCACCCCCACCAAGATCCATCCACAGGGGGGCGCCACAGGTCACTTTAAGCCTGATTTCACTATGGGTACACTGGGGAGGCTGTTCACTCACACATGGGGGTTTTGGGTGCCCATGGTCGGCATGGCTGGCTTGGAGGAGACCCCAAGAAGGGGTCCAAGCACCCCCACCAAGATCCATCCACAGGGGGGCGCCACAGGTCACTTTAAGCCTGATTTCACTATGGGTACACTGGGGAGGCTGTTCACTCACACATGGGGGTTTTGGGTGCCCATGGCCGGCATGGCTGGCTTGGGGGAGACCCCAAGAAGGGGTCCAAGCACCCCCACCAAGATCCATCCACAGGGGGGCGCCACAGGTCACTTTAAGCCTGATTTCACTATGGGTACACTGGGGAGGCTGTTCACTCACACATGGGGGTTTTGGGTGCCCATGGTCGGCATGGCTGGCTTGGAGGAGACCCCAAGAAGGGGTCCAAGCACCCCCACCAAGATCCATCCACAGGGGGGCGCCACAGGTCACTTTAAGCCTGATTTCACTATGGGTACACTGGGGAGGCTGTTCACTCACACATGGGGGTTTTGGGTGCCCATGGTCGGCATGGCTGGCTTGGAGGAGACCCCAAGAAGGGGTCCAAGCACCCCCACCAAGATCCATCCACAGGGGGGCGCCACAGGTCACTTTAAGCCTGATTTCACTATGGGTACACTGGGGAGGCTGTTCACTCACACATGGGGGTTTTGGGTGCCCATGGCCGGCATGGCTGGCTTGGGGGAGACCCCAAGAAGGGGTCCAAGCACCCCCACCAAGATCCATCCACAGGGGGGCGCCACAGGTCACTTTAAGCCTGATTTCACTATGGGTACACTGGGGAGGCTGTTCACTCACACATGGGGGTTTTGGGTGCCCATGGTCGGCATGGCTGGCTTGGAGGAGACCCCAAGAAGGGGTCCAAGCACCCCCACCAAGATCCATCCACAGGGGGGCGCCACAGGTCACTTTAAGCCTGATTTCACTATGGGTACACTGGGGAGGCTGTTCACTCACACATGGGGGTTTTGGGTGCCCATGGCCGGCATGGCTGGCTTGGGGGAGACCCCAAGAAGGGGTCCAAGCACCCCCACCAAGATCCATCCACAGGGGGGCGCCACAGGTCACTTTAAGCCTGATTTCACTAGGGGGACACTGGGGAGGCTGTTCACTCACACATGGGGGTTTTGGGTGCCCATGGCCGGCATGGCTGGCTTGGGGGAGACCCCAAGAAGGGGTCCAAGCACCCCCACCAAGATCCATCCACAGGGGGGCGCCACAGGTCATTTTCACTAGGAGAACCAGGGGAGGGCTCCTGACTCACACATGGGC
>NW_028159478.1:0-69109 GCF_964263955.1 Coregonus lavaretus
GTCCACACTGTCAAGAAGTTGAAACTTCTTCACCTCCACTGAACCAGTCGGCTCTCCCTGCTTTTGCAGGCTCTCCCAGTCTTTCCTCCATCTGTGGAAATTCCTCCTAAGCCCAGTGAATTTAGGTAGACTGGTTGGTTTTATTCTCACCACTGGTTGTGGGACTGCTCTTGGTTGAAGCTCTGTAGGTCTTCTGTCCTCTTCTGCAATTCTCTGTGCGATGAGGAATTCTGTTCTTTTGGCCTCGAGGTTACTGCCGAATATTCTCAGATCTTTTACTCTGCCTTTCAGATCTGCAGTCTCA
Organism: Coregonus lavaretus; assembly: GCF_964263955.1. NCBI lineage: Eukaryota > Metazoa > Chordata > Actinopteri > Salmoniformes > Salmonidae > Coregonus > Coregonus lavaretus. The sequence goes on from NW_028159478.1 coordinate 305, forward strand.
TCGTGTGGGACCCATTTTTCCCAGTCTTTCAGGCTTTCACTTGCATCATGGATTAGCTTCCTCGCTCTTTCCAGCTGTAGTTCATAGCCGTCCCTGTTAATAGCAGTGACGGGGGTTCCTTTGGCTCTGTCACAGGCTTTCTCCGCTTCTTGGATTGCAAAGTCTACCTCCTCTTTACCGTATCTTGGCCAGAGGTTGAATTGGACTGCCTCTCGGATTTCCTCCAATTTCATGTCGCACTCTTCAATCGTCCTTTCAAGATCAGCCTGCTGGTCCTTGTCGAGCTTGACCTCTTCATCTCCCTTAGTTCCCGCTTCAGCCAGTAGGCCAGCCGCGTAGTCATCATTTGAATCACCGACACTTCTAGCCAGGGAACTGAGCTTGCTGAACTCCTCTTGTAGTTCATGCCTAATCATACCAGCTGCAGCTTTACTCAGATAGTTCGCTTGTCTGGTGAAAGCAGATTTGGCTAAGGTCCGCTCTTGCTTCAGTTGCTTGACTGTTTTCCCAAAAGTTTCCTTGGCCATGGTGTAGAGTTTCACAGGCAATTCTTCCTTTGCGTCGACAGCTTGACTTCAGCCCTTTGATCCTCGTCTTCACTGCCGCGCTGGTTATCAACTGTCAAGTTCTGCGTGATTTCTGGCTGACCACAGCTCTGCCCAAACTTGAAAACGGCTTTATCCTTTATGAACGCAAAGGACAACTCAAAACTGTTCACTTTATGATTTTTTATTGTCATAAAGATGGAACAGAATAGGTTGATAACCTTCAAAACACACAAACAAAAAACCATGGATTAGTTACAAATAACTCTCAATTCCACTTTCTCAAAAATAAGCATAAACTAATGTTACTGAATCCTCAAACCTAACCAAACAATCATTTCATCATTTAGATTAACCTAGGATCATTGCAAGTTAATAATTAAATATCAATATCATAATTAAACATTTAACAATACACATGATTATAGTAACGTTACTGTCAAGTTCTACGTTCACATAATGAAGTCTTCACTATTTAATTTAATTAATAAATGTATTGTATGTTACAACCAAACAAAAGGGCATATAGAAGCATGAATTCACAACACATTCTGTCCTACCAGTTGCGTCTTTGGATGATCAGGAGCTGTGGTCATTGGTATCTCTTCTCAGGAATGAGTGAGAGCCAAGTAAGCTTTTACCAAACATTTCGATGCCATGCACATGCACTGCTTGTGGGTGCGCAGGTTAATATGGTCCCCAGAGCACTTCCTGGTGGTTGGTTTCAACAGCTCCGGTTGCATGGTTGCCCCCTGCAGGTTGGGAGTGCTTTGAGCACCCTGGGTGGATTCAGGCTTGAGTGCTCGGTATAGCTTGTAGTCAGGAATTGACACAAGAAGACATCTAGAAGACATCTAGAAGACATAGACATATCATTACATACAGTATAGAACACCATATAGAAGACATAGACATATCATTACATAGAGTATATTATAGAACATGTATAAATCCTTCCTTTATATTTCCTGTAACACTTTCCATTCCAGTAGCCTTATTACTGGCTAGGGTTACTGCTGCTAGTACAGTGGAAGAATGAGGCATCACAGTACTTTTACACCACTGGACTAACAGGAATAATTACACACCAATAAACACACTGTAATGTAAAGTGTTACATCATTCTCAATGATCAGTCAATACGGTATTCATTTCACATACAGTACATTGTATCCATTTCAAGTCCCCCCTCCCCCATTGTAGCTAATTATCTATAACACATTGTACAGTTTTACAACCACGTATTAGTTATTATGGACGGTTATAGTTAGTGTCATAGCACATAAGTTTAAGGCATTACACAATTCATTAAAAGCATTATACATATGTACTTCATAGAAACTGTTACCCTTTATATATTCTAACCACTCTATTTAATTTATTCCATATAAAGGGCCCTAACCTAGGAACACAAATCTTTGTCTCTATTAACATTGTGGACAGTTCTCTCTCTCTCTCTCTCTCTCTCTCTCTCTCTCTCTCTCTCTCTCTCTCTCTCTCTCTCTCTCTCTCTCTCTCTCTCTCTCTCTCTCTCTCTCTCTCTCTCTCTCTCTCTCTCTCTCTCTCTCTCTCTCTCTCTCTCTCTCTCTCTGTCTCTCTCTCTCTCTCTCTCTCGCTCTCTCCTCTCTCTCTCTCTCTCTCTCTCTCTCTCTCTCTCTCTCTCTCTCTCTCTCTCTCTCTCTCCCTCTAACCCCTCCCTCCCTCTAACCCCACCCCTCTGGCAGAACCAGGAAGTCCCTCCCCCACCCACAAACTCTCTTCTGAGGAAACGAAACTGATCTGAGTCTCTGTGTCGTCTGTCTGTGTGAGAGTGAACAACCGTCCAAATGGCTCAGCAGGGAGTTCTGCTGGACCAGGACCAGTTCTGTTGTTCTGTCTGTCTGGATCTACTGAAGGAACCGGTGGTTATTCCCTGTGGACACAGTTACTGTAGGAGCTGTATTGACGGCTACTGGGATCAGGATGTTCTGAAAGGGGTCTATAGCTGTCCTCAGTGCAGAGAGACCTTCACTCCAAGGCCTAATCTGAGGAAAAATAACATGTTGGCTGAGTTGGTGGAGAAACTGAAGAAGACAGGACTCCAGGCTGCTCCCCCTCCTGCTCTGTGCTATGCTGGACCTGGAGATGTGGCGTGTGATTTCTGCACTGGGACCAGAAAGCAGAAAGCCCTCATGTCCTGTCTGGTGTGTCTGGCCTCTTACTGTGAGACTCACCTCCAACCTCACTATGAATTTCCTGCTTTCAAGAAGCACAAGCTGGTCAAAGCCACCGCACAACTACAGGAGAAGATCTGCTCTCATCATGACAAACTGCTGGAGGTTTTCTGTCGTACCGATCAGCAGTGTATCTGTTATCAGTGTGTGATGGATGAACATAAAGGCCATGAAACAGTGTCAGCTGCAGCAGAGAGGACTGAGAAACAGGTAAGACCAGAACTACTTGTTGGTGACTGTCTGATAAACAAAGAATTAAAGATACAGTAGGAACTAAGGTTGTTTGAATATGAGATCATTCAAATTATCCACGGCAGAACAGATATGAACACAAACCTTGATTATATAGATATGTTAACCCAGATTCTCCAAATGTATCACCATTTTCTAAAGTCAAACACCATTATCAAACACCATTATCATTCGTTATCAAACACCATTATCATTCGTTATCAAACACCCAATCAGCTCCCCTGTTTTGTGCACTGTTAAAACTATAATCATTCACATAACAATATAATAATATAATTTCACACACACTCTTCCTCAACATATTAATCCCTAACTTCTATTGGCCCTATGTCCCATTACTATACTATTGATCTACTGGACAAATAAAGCTTGATAGCTCATTGAAGAGTGATTCTCCACAGAGGCAGCTGGGGATGAGTCAGCAGAAAGTCCAGCAGAGATTCCAGGAGAGAGAGAAGAAGCTGAAGGAGCTCCAACAGGCTGTGGAGTGTCTCAAGGTGAGTATTGTTGACCAGAGGAGACACACCATTTCACTTCTCTACTCCAGTCAGAGAGAGAGAGAGGCCCCTATCCAATCCCACTGACCCCACTGTTGGGAACAGGCTGTCTGGACCCCTTTCAGAGAATAGACTGCTTAATGTAACCGGCGGGATATGAACCCGGGTCTACTGAGGGAGAAAACAACATCTTGACCGTTACACCAAGAGGACATTCCCTATTGGGCTGAGGGCCGACACTGATTTTGAAGTCGAAGGCGGGGCTACCTCATCACAAAACCTTGAGAAATCATGACTGACTCATGTCCCCTATACATTAACATGGAGCTCTCTCTCTCTCTCTCTCTCTCTCTCTCTCTCTCTCTCTCTCTCTCTCTCTCAATTCAAATCAATTCAAAGGGATTTATTGGCATGGGAAACATATGTTTACATTGCCAAAGCAAGTGAAATAGATAATAAACAAAAGTGAAATAAACAATCAGAAATGAACAGTAAACATTACACTCACAAAAGTTTCAAAGGAATAAAAACTTTCAAATGTTATAACTCAAGTGCAAACAGAGTGAGCCGTTCGCCAGACTGAGTTCAGGAGGTGAAATGGAAATGAATGAGGGAGAGTTAAGTGAGGTAGAAGGTGTGGTGAAGAGCTCAGAACCAGAGCCTGGCATCAATGGACATGATAAAGAAGAATCTGGTGCAGTAGGAGTTACATTGTTGGAGAAAGTGGATCCATTCCTTTTGGCAGATCCATTTGTGGTTTCAGGGTGGGTGGGAAAGGAGTTGGGTGCAGTTGAATCAGTGAAGGTAACCTGTAGTGGACTTGGGATATTTGTTTGTGTTTCTTCTGACCAGAGGGAGTGGGCGCTCCGTGTCACGCAACTTGGGTCAAGATCTGTTTCTTGTTTTGCTCTTAGGAACAGGGCACCATTGAAAGGAGTGATTTCTGGTGTAGCGTTAAGTGTAGAAGTGGAGCAATTAAGGTTGAAGACTGCTGGTGTTTGTGATTCCCGCCGTTTGGTGCAACACAGACCCGGTGGTGAGCGTGGTGAAACAGAGGAGTCACTGTCAGTCCTTTTGAGTTTTGAGTCTTTACCCAACAAAGTCATGGTAGGATATATCAGTTATCCTGTTAGAGCTTTTGTGGCGAATCCACTGTGCTGATTCAGGTGCAACGTTTATGGTCATGTTGCAGCAGTTTGTAGGAGGGAGATTCCAAGATGTGGGAAGTGTGCAGGAGGGCATGGGATAGAGGATTGTGTAGTTTCGGTCGATAAAGTTGTGTGTGTCAACTGTTGGGATGCCCATGTTGCTGGGGATCGGAAGTGTCCGGTGCGAGAGAGGCAGGTTGAGGTGGCTAGAGTCAGAGTAGTGCAGAAGGTGTCGTATGCTGAGGCAGTGAAGAAAGTAGAGGAGGATGGGTCAAGGGTGAGAGATCCTGAGAGGATCCCTGTGAGTAGTAGATCTGTGCCAGCACAGAGGGATAGGCCAACGAGTGATATATGCTTTAGTAAAGTTAGCTTCTTAGAGTTCATAGCAATGGTTATCAACTATACCGCAGAAATGGAACGTAAATCACAGAAAATAGATGTTGTGGTGGCAGCTGCAGAGAACTATTTGGGCATACAAGATTAGACTTCAGAAGAGTTACAGGTTGTGTTGAGTGGTGGTGTCCCGTCCTCCCAGGCCGTTGGCATGGTGCAGGAGCAGATAGGGTCAAAGTAGTGGAATGGGGTAGTGGGTATTTAATGAGTGTAGGGTTAGTTGGAAGGGTGTTTTTTTATTATTATTATAATTTCCCCTTTTCCCATTTTGTATCACAAAGTATAATGGATTTATATTATAGTCCAGTTGGGGGCGGTAATACAACATATTGGATGCCAACCGCTGTTAAACACCAAAGAAGAAGAACCGTTACATTATGTCTATGTACAGTATTGTAACGATGTTCATGTCTCTCTCATTCATTAACTTTCATGGTAGTTGGTTGTGTGGGTCTCTGGTTATGAATAGGGTGCTGACAGACAATTGTTGATGGATATTTATAGAGCTCTGATCAGGACGACAATTGATTACGGGTGTATAGTTTATCGAACAGGGCAAAACTTGGCTTCAGAAGCTGGACAGAATCCAGTATATAGCTTTAAGGATATGTATTGGTGCATTTAAATCAACATCTGTATGTGCCTTACTGGTGGAGGCAGGAGAGATGCCTTTGGATATACAGCGTAAAAAATGGTCATTATCTTATTGGGTTGAAAGGCTGTGAGGTTGAGCATCCCACTGCTACTGTTCTAGATGACTGTTGGGAATATACTAGTAGACAAGGCAGTGGTTTTGGTTGGACAGTTGGAAAGCTTGCTGATGAGAGTGGTTTGAGGGAGTTGGAGGTTGGCCCTTCTGTGGTGATAGGGGATGTTCCTCCATGGTTACTCCCAGACCCTGTTGTTGATCTAACCTTGGTAGAGAAAAGGAAAGATTGGTCAGAAGTCAGTGATATAGTGAAACTGGTTGACAATTACATTGGTAGAAGTTTTTATGCTTTTTTAATGCTTTTCAACAATGGATCCAAGGACCCAGATAGTGGGCTCACAGGAGCAGGCGTTTACGTTCCTGAATTTGATGTGCAGATATGTAGAAGACTAACAGATGAACTGTCAGTATACTCAGTTGAACTGTTGGTGATAATAGTTGCCCTCCAGTGGGTGGAGGACGTACAACCTGTTAGAATTATAGTATTCTCAGATTCTCTGTCTGTATTGAATAGTTTATCATCTGGTAAATCTAATAGGAGTGACCTGCTATTGGAGGTATTAATGTTATTATGGAGAATTGAGAGAATGGGGGTAGTAGTGACATTCTGCTGGGTCCCAGCACATTCGGGTGTGGAAGGGAATGAAATTGTAGACCAGTTAGCTAAAAGAGCTTTGAAACAAGATATAATTTATATTAATGTTCCACTGGGTAGAGGTGAGGCCAAATGTAAGATCAGAGCCATTTTGATAGATTTGTGGCAGAAGAGATGGTACTCTGAGCACAAGGGCCGGCATTTATATGAATAGTTGACAGTTTTACAGAAAGGTCGATGGACCAAGATTCAAAAGTCAGATTAGGAAGGAAGATGTGGTGTTCACTCAATTGCGCTTAGGACATTGAACTTTATATTATATTTGGTTGGCAAGCATGTGAATGGTTTGTGTCTGGAAGGTACGGTCGATGAAACGGTGGAGCATGTGTTGTTATATTGTTGTTAGTATGTTGAAGAGAGGGAAAGTTTGAAGTGTAGGGTCATTGAGGTTGGATGGGGTTGGGGGGGTTGGAAGGGATTTTGGGGATGGGGGAGGGTCTATTAGAAGTTAGTAGGGCTCTTCTTTATTTTCTCAGTAGTACTGAGTTAGGTAGGAGGATTTAGAAATGTTGGAAACCGTGATTGACCACACACTCCAGCACAGTAGGTGGCGGCATGCACCTTTAACGTTGGTTTGTGGACCGCCATTATATCATAGAAGAAGAAGTTGGTTGTGTGAGAGACTTTGTGGTTCGTGAGGAGGGCTACTATTCTTTTTTCTTTTGGTTCTTGCGTATTTTCTGAATTTATTTTCTCATGGTGGAGGGTTTGTTTATTGGTTTCCACTGTTTATCGTTTAGAGTTGAGGGGGGAGTAGGGGTAGTTTGTTAGGGCGGCGTGATGGCCTCAACCGAGTGGAGAAGAAACGCTGTCGCTTCGGGTGCGTTCCGGAGAAAGGTGTGGAGGAAGTTTTGCTAATGGTCGGCGAACAGGTTGGAGCGGAACATCTGGACTCTGCATCCAGAATGAACAAGGCGGTGGTTGTGTTAATGAAAAAGGTTTGTCTTGTTGTGAGGGGTGTGTTGGTGCAGATGTCGCCTCTTTCGATAAGAGTTGTGGTGGCTAATCTGCCTCCGTTTATTGCTTCCGAACAGACCGCAAGTAGTTGGTTAGTTTTGGTAAATTTGCAAGTGGTTTCCGTGTGCTCTCGGCTGGGTGCCAAGCGGAATCCGTTAAACATGTCTCTTTTCGTAGACAAGTGTTTGTTTCTTAACAAACCTCAAGGTTACACAGGGGAGGGGTGGAACACAGGGTTTGCTAGCACAGATAGTTTTGGGTGTTTCTAGTGTGGGGATCATCAGTTATAGGCTACAAGCAGCAATATGATTGATAGGTAGGACAGGTATTGAACCCAAATAATCCCTACTCAGATGCGCTAACCTCAACCCTAGTAAACATGCATTATAAAAACCTTCTATATAAAATTATCTCATATTGGGAGTAAATAGCCTCTGAATAGAAAAGAAAAAACACTGCATCTTCCAGCCCACCAATAAATGACATAATGCAACCGTCGCGGTTAGCATATTTACCTCAACATGCCCCTCGCTTGCGTGAGAAGGCAGAGTGCTCGATGCTGGTTGATGAATTTTACAATTAATGTACTAGGAAAATACGTTTTTGTCGACCAGAGGTGACTGAATTAATGTTTAGGCTTATTGATAATCATTATAGTAATGAAGTATAATTTCAAAACATGAAAGTTGTCAAGTGGTGGTGGTACCAGGAGGGAGGAGAGTAGAGCAGGGTCAAGTGGTGGTGGTACCAGGAAGGAGGAGAGTAGAGCAGGGTCAAGTGGTGGTGGTACCAGGAGGGAGGAGAGTAGAGCAGGGTCAAGTGGTGGTGGTACCAGGAGGGAGGAGAGTAGAGCAGGGTCAAGTGGTGGTTTTACCAGGAGGGAGGAGAGTAGAGCAGGGTCAAGTGGTGGTGGTACCAGGAGGGAGGAGAGTAGAGCAGGGTCAAGTGGTGGTGGTACCAGGAGGGAGGAGAGTAGAGCAGGGTCAAGTGGTGGTGGTACCAGGAGGGAGGAGAGTAGTGCAGGGTCAAGTGGTGGTGGTACCAGGAGGGAGGAGAGTAGTGCAGGGTCAAGTGGTGGTGGTACCAGGAAGGAGGAGAGTAGAGCAGGGTCAAGTGGTGGTGGTACCAGGAGGGAGGAGAGTAGAGCAGGGTCAAGTGGTGGTGGTACCAGGAGGGAGGAGAGTAGAGCAGGGTCAAGTGGTGGTGGTACCAGGAGGGAGGAGAGTAGAGCAGGGTCAAGTGGTGGTGGTACCAGGAGGGAGGAGAGTAGAGCAGGGTCAAGTGGTGGTGGTACCAGGAGGGAGGAGAGTAGAGCAGGGTCAAGTGGTGGTGGTACCAGGAAGGAGGAGAGTAGAGCAGGGTCAAGTGGTGGTGGTACCAGGAGGGAGGAGAGTAGAGCAGGGTCAAGTGGTGGTGGTACCAGGAGGGAGGAGAGTAGTGCATGGTCAAGTGGTGGTGCGCAGGCCGTGGAGAAAGCGGTGGTGGGGAGGGTTGCAGCTGGGCTACATGAGCTGAGGCAGGTTTCTGTAGTAACAGAGACTCCGGTGGGCGAAGGCAAATATTGCCTGTCATTGGGGAAGAGGCTCTGATCAGGGGGGAAGTGCAGGGGGGCAGAGACTGGGGAGGAGGAGGACGGTACCGTGCCAATGGAGGAGGAGGAAGAGGGGGGAGGTGAGTCTGCGGGAGCGGAGGACAAGGCGTCTCGTTTTCAGATGGCTCATTGGATCCAGAGCTGACAGCCAGTCAGGCTGAGGGCCCAGTACATACGGTGAGAGAACTTTCTAGGTTCCTGATGGAGACTAAAGGGGAAAAAGAAGGTTCTGCTGGAGTCTTATTTGATTGATCCTGGAAGGTTTGTAAGGTCAGTACAACACGTGATGAAGAATGAGGGGTTTAGTGTCCTCTCACCCAGGAAGCGGTATAGGCTGAGAAAATGGGTCATGGGTTCTTATAATAATAATAATAATAATATGCCACTTAGCAGACGCTTTTATCCAAAGCGACTAACAGTCATGAATGCATACATTTTTACATATGGGTGGTCCCGGGGATCGAACCCACTACCCTGGCATTACAAGCACCATGCTCTACCAATTGAGCTACAGAGGACCACATTTAGCAGATGCTCTTATCCAGAGCGACTTACAGTTAGTGAGTGCATACATTTTCATACTGTCCCCCCATGGGAAACGAACCCACAACCCTGGCATTGCAAGCACCATGCTCTACCAATTGAGCTACAGAGGACCACATTTAGCGCTTGTAATGCCAGGGTAGTGGGTTCGATCCCCGGGACCACCCATATGTAAAAATGTATGCACATGACTGTAAGTCGCTTTGGATAAAAGCGTCTGCTAAATGGCATATTATTATTATTATTATCCTGGGTGTTCTCAGGTTCTGCTCACAGACCTTTCCAAACTCTCTCTGTCACAGATAAATCAAATAGACATTTCCCTGGCCTTTCACAAACTCTCAGCTGCTGTCTCTCAGACGGTTTACCTTTGGATTTTATAAAAAGTTCTGGGGAATTATTGGACAGGACGTGTGTTGCGTGAGTGCGTCGGGGTGGGGGAGCTGTCGCTAAGCTGTAGACGGGAGGCTTTGACTCTCCTGCCCAAAATAGGGATTTGAGTAACTTAAAGAACTGGAGGCCTGTGGCATTGCTCTGTTTGGACTATAAGGTCTTTACCAAGGTCCTCGTTAACAGACTGAAGTCCCACCTGGACTCTATTGTACACAAGGACCAAACGTACTGTGTACCAGGACACTCAAACACAGACAATCTGTTCATAATCAGGAGAAAGCCTTTGATAGGGTGGACCATGAATATCTGTTCAATGTGTTGTTTTGGTTGTGGGGAGAATTGTGTGGCCTGTGTTCAAATGCTGTACGCTGGGGCTTCATGTATGGTCAAGGTGTGGGGAGGGCTCAGTAGGCCAGTCTGGGTAGGGAGGGGCATTCACCAGGGACAGTTCCATCGTTCTGACTCAGCAGCACAGAGGCTACTGTACCGTACGGAGGTGGGCTGGAGGGAACCAGCATGTGCTCTGTTGAGGAGGGCTGGTGGTTTGGGGCTGGATCAGCAGCTCTTCATCATGCGGCAGGAGAGACTCAATACAGCAGGGGTCTCTGATTTCTATGCTGCAGTACTGAGGGCTGGAGCAGCCTGAGGAGGGGCCACCACCGTTTCCACCACTGCAAGTGACAGCAGAGACTGGGGACTGGCAGGAGAGTCTGGAGGACTTACTGACTTTTAACACTCTGAGCTTAGTGGGAGTGAAGGGGCATCAGTGGCAGGGGGTTGTGGGGGCTGAGAGCATGGCAGGGTATAGGTGGAGGGGCTCAATAAGTTCCCAGTGCTGGAAAGGTCAGGGGTCGTCCAGTGGAGGGTATTACATGGAGCCCTGGACACCAATAGCTGGTTGGCTCGGGTTGACCTGGGAGTTGGAGAGGGGTGTCCGTTTTCTGCAATGACAGACAGTTCATCATGTTTTTTCTGTGTTGCCAGGGTAATGCCATTACTGTTGACGCCTTAGGGTTGAGTTTGAGTTGTACAAAATGATCAACAGTGTGGAGATGTTTCAGGAGGTATGGGGGCTCAGGGGGGCTGTCTGAACGGCTGGAGAGGAGGGGTTGGATGGACGGTTGGAATGTGGTGCTGGTTGGTGTATTGTACTGTGGTGTTGGGTACTGGATAATGTGATTGTGTGGAGGTTGTGGTGGCACGCAATGTGCTTTTAGGGGTGGGGGTGTTAGTGTAATGAGGATGGCTCATTAAAGTAAGACAAGTCAGTCTCTCTCTCTCTCTCTCTCTCTCTCTCTCTCTCTCTCTCTCTCTCTCTCTCTCTCTCTCTCTTAACAGCGCTCTGCACAGGCAGCAGTGGTGGACAGTGATAAGATCTTTACTGAACTGATCCGCTCCATTGAGAGAAGGCGCTCTGAGGTGAAGGAGCTGATCAGAGCCCAAGAGAAGGCTCAAGTGAGTCAAGCTGAAGGACTCCTGGAGCAACTGAAGCAGGAGATAGCTGAGCTGAGGAAGAGAAGCACTGAGCTGGAGCAGCTCTCACACACAGAGGATCACATCCATTTCCTCCAGGTAACTCAACTGCCTTGATACATGTGATATGAAATTAAAACTCTCAATAATTTGGTTCTGCTCCCTCTCACTCTCTCTCTCTCTCTCTCTCTCTCTCTCCCCCTCTCTCTCTCTCTCTCTCTCCCTCTCCCTCTCCCTCTCTCTCTCTCCCTCTCTCTCTCCAGAGTTATCAGTCTCTCTCCGGTACCAGTGTATCTTCAGACTTACCCAGCATCGTTGTCCGTCCTCTTCAGTACTTTGGAGATGTGAGTAAGACTGTGTCTGAACTGAGAGAGAAACTAGAAGACGTCCTTAAAGGAGAATGGACCAAGATCTCCACTGCAGGTGTGTTGAAAATAATAAGAACATCAACTTTAGACCATTGAAAGTTCCCTACTAGTCATATACATGTGGAATATGGTATGATGATGACATTCCCTCTCTCTGTGAATGTGTTTGTGTGTCTGTAGTGAATATAGTGGATGTTGTACTGCCTCCAGAGCCCAAGACCAGAGAACAGTTCTTACAATGTGAGTCTCTTTATTCTGAAGTAACTAACAGTCTCTTTTTACTGACACTCCTAACAATCCCTCTAGAAATATATAGCAATAGTAGATCTAATCAAAGACTGGGTATCTATCTGACTCCTCATATTTCTCTGATTTGATCTCTGCTGTGCTCTAATCAAAGACAGGGTAGATACAGTATCTGACTTCACTTATTGTTCTAACTCCCCTCATTGGTCTCTGCTCTGCTCTTCTCCCAGATTCCTGTCAGCTCACACTGGACCCAAACACAGCACAAAAATGCCTCTCTCTGTCTGAAGGGAACAGAAAGGTGACACGTACAGGCCAAGTCCAACCATATCCTGTTCATCCAGACAGATTCACCAAATACTGTCAGGTTCTGTGTAGAGAGGGTCTGTCTGGACGCTGTTACTGGGAGGTGGAGTGGAGTGGGGAGTGGGTTGTTACAGCAGTCTCATATAAAGACATCAGCAGAACAGGGACAGATGGTTTATTTGGATACAATAACAAGTCCTGGAGTTTAGAGTGCTATAGTGGTAGTTATTTGTTCAGACACAATAATGTTGAGACTAAAGTATCAGGCCCTCAGTCCTCCAGAGTAGGAGTGGACCTGGATCACAAGGCAGGTACTCTGTCCTTCTACAGTGTCTCTGACACAATGACCCTCCTCCACAGAGTCCAGACCACATTCACTCAGCCCCTCTATCCTGGGTTTAATCTCTGTGGTACTGCTGAGCTGGTTAAACTGTAGTAGGGTCCACATAGATACTAGTCATGCTGGTGTAGTCTATAGCTGAGCTGGTTAAACTGTAGTAGGGTCCACATAGATACTAGTCATGCTGGTGTAGTCTATAGCTGAGCTGGTTAAACTGTAGTAGGGTCCACATAGATACTAGTCATGCTGGTGTAGTCTATAGCTGAGCTGGTTAAACTGTAGTAGGGTCCACATAGATACTAGTCATGCTGGTGTAGTCTATAGCTGAGCTGGTTAAACTGTAGGAGGGTCCACATAGATACTAGTCATGCTGGTGTAGTCTATAGCTGAGCTGGTTAAACTGTAGTAGGGTCCACATAGATACTAGTCATGCTGGTGTAGTCTATAGCTGAGCTGGTTAAACTGTAGTAGGGTCCACATAGATACTAGTCATGCTGGTGTAGTCTATAGCTGAGCTGGTTAAACTGTAGTAGGGTCCACATAGATACTAGTCATGCTGGTGTAGTCTATAGCTGAGCTGGTTAAACTGTAGTAGGGTCCACATAGATACTAGTCATGCTGGTGTAGTCTATAGCTGAGCTGGTTAAACTGTAGTAGGGTCCACATAGATACTAGTCATGCTGGTGTAGTCTATAGCTGAGCTGGTTAAACTGTAGTAGGGTCCACATAGATACTAGTCATGCTGGTGTAGTCTATAGCTGAGCTGGTTAAACTGTAGGAGGGTCCACATAGATACTAGTCATGCTGGTGTAGTCTATAGCTGAGCTGGTTAAACTGTAGTAGGGTCCACATAGATACTAGTCATGCTGGTGTAGTCTATAGCTGAGCTGGTTAAACTGTAGTAGGGTCCACATAGATACTAGTCATGCTGGTGTAGTCTATAGCTGATCTGGTTAAACTGTAGTAGGGTCCACATAGATACTAGTCATGCTGGTGTAGTCTATAGCTGAGCTGGTTAAACTGTAGTAGGGTCCACATAGATACTAGTCATGCTGGTGTAGTCTATAGCTGAGCTGGTTAAACTGTAGTAGGGTCCACATAGATACTAGTCATGCTGGTGTAGTCTATAGCTGAGCTGGTTAAACTGTAGTATGGTCCACATAGATACTAGTCATGCTGGTGTAGTCTATAGCTGAGCTGGTTAAACTGTAGTAGGGTCCACATAGATACTAGTTATGCTGGTGTAGTCTATAGCTGAGCTGGTTAAACTGTAGTAGGGTCCACATAGATACTAGTCATGCTGGTGTAGTCTATAGCTGAGCTGGTTAAACTGTAGTAGGGTCCACATAGATACTAGTCATGCTGGTGTAGTCTATAGCTGAGCTGGTTAAACTGTAGTAGGGTCCACATAGATACTAGTCATGCTGGTGTAGTCTATAGCTGAGCTGGTTAAACTGTAGTAGGGTCCACATAGATACTAGTCATGCTGGTGTAGTCTATAGCTGAGCTGGTTAAACTGTAGTATGGTCCACATAGATACTAGTCATGCTGGTGTAGTCTATAGCTGAGCTGGTTAAACTGTAGTAGGGTCCACATAGATACTAGTTATGCTGGTGTAGTCTATAGCTGAGCTGGTTAAACTGTAGTAGGGTCCACATAGATACTAGTCATGCTGGTGTAGTCTATAGCTGAGCTGGTTAAACTGTAGTAGGGTCCACATAGATACTAGTCATGCTGGTGTAGTCTATAGCTGAGCTGGTTAAACTGTAGTAGGGTCCACATAGATACTAGTCATGCTGGTGTAGTCTATAGCTGAGCTGGTTAAACTGTAGTAGGGTCCACATAGATACTAGTCATGCTGGTGTAGTCTATAGCTGAGCTGGTTAAACTGTAGTAGGGTCCACATAGATACTAGTCATACTGGTGTAGTCTATAGCTGAGCTGGTTAAACTGTAGTAGGGTCCACATAGATACTAGTCATGCTGGTGTAGTCTATAGCTGAGCTGGTTAAACTGTAGTAGGGTCCACATAGATACTAGTCATGCTGGTGGTGATGGTCCCCAGATATAATACTCTGTTTTTCTGTACAATTATTTTTGTCTGACTGATTTAATCTTCAGAGTTTAATTAAAACTTAACGTATTTGTTATCAAATGCAATGTTTTAATTGGCTACATTTACATTAATCATGATGTATGCTGTTAATGTATGTTGGTTGTCATTCAGAACCATTGAAATGTTTTCTCAATTGGTTCTCTGTCTCAATGTCATTTTCCTCAGTATCATGGAACAGGTAGTGTTACTTACTTGCTAATTGAACTATATGGGCCGGTTTCCCGGACACAGATGAAGCCTAGTCCTAGACTAAAAAGCATGTTCAATGGAGATTTCCGGGAAACCGGCCCTAAATTTGGCATCTTTTATTCTCCCATACTGCTCAGTCAAGCAACATTAAAGCTGTCCAGCAGGTGGTGCTATTAACAAAACAATAAAAACCCAGCAGATATCTTGACTTGTCACTCAGTATATCTGTAATGTTCAGAATTGTACTTTAATATCATTGGAGATTGATGGTCTTTTTAATCCACTATCTAGAGTCAGGAACAGATGAAGTTAGGTCTGCTACTGTTCAGTTATTAAATATGATTCATGGTGATGGGAAATAAAAAATCCATCTAGTATTAGTTTTCCTTTGCTATTTATTCCAAGGTGTGTCTTTAACTTGTAAATGGATTGTGTTGAAGCTGGCATGTGGTGTGGATGATAGAATAGAGTGAATAGAGGAGAGAAGAGAGGAGGAGAGGAGAACATCATATAGAAGACAGATAAGATAGAGAGACAATTCATACCCAGGGGAGTTACTGTCTCTGGCCCAAATGACACCCTGTTCCCTACGTAGTGCACTAGGCTACTTCTGATCAGATCTAAAGTAGTGCACTACATAGGGAATAGGGTGGAGATTTGCTCACTGTCATTAGAATGAAGATTTCCATACAGGAGTTACTGTCTCTGTCCCAAATCTCTCCCTGTTCCCTACGTAGTGCACTAGGCTTCTTCTGACCAGATCTAAAGTAGTCTTCTAGATTTTACATGTTTTCTCCCTGTCGTTAGAAAATGACAATATGGTAATGATTTTAGTGGTTTCCTCCCCCTTTGTTTTTATTGGTTGTGTGTTATGTGTGTTGTTGTGTTAGGTTTTTCCCCTGTGTTCCTAATGGAAAATCCATTAACAATGAATCACAAACAAATTATATTCCAGTTGTGTTTAGACAACTTCATGGCTGACATCCCCCAGTTCTGTTAAGACCCATTGAACTGGGTCACATTCTAAATGGTCACTTGTATATATAGTCCATACTGGGGTTAACCATACTGGAGGGTTTCTTTCTGCACACATATTCCCTCATCTCCAGAACTTTACCTGATGTCCTCTCTCTCTCTCTCTCTCTCTCTCTCTCTCTCTCTCTCTCTCTCTCTCTCTCTCTCTCTCTCTCTCTCTCTCTCTCTCTCTCTCTCTCTCTCTCTCTCTCTCTCTCTCTCTCTCTGCCTCTGCCTCTCTGCCTCTCTGCCTCTCTCTCTCTCTCTCTCTCTGCCTCTCTCTCTCTCTCTCTCTCCCCTCAAACCGTATAGAAAGCAGACAACCTCAATATGGTTCCATTCCTGTAGTTATCAGGACACATGGGGTGTGGAACTATTATCTCCTTTCTAAGTGTGAACTTGTCCACTTCCCTTCATGGATTTAAAAGGAAATGACTGGTATATGTAAACTCCCTCTACCCTATGCCAACACCAATCCAATGCTTTTACATTTGAGAGGAGTAGTGAAGGAATGATACACTTCAGGAGGAAGGAGAGATTATTGGGACACACCCATGGAGTGTTGATAGAGGGATGTGAAAGAGGAGAGAGGTAATGGTTGGACTTGACTTATTTATTTTCTCATTAGACTTATTCTGTTTCAATAACATAACTGCATAACACAAAATAAGTAAATTTAAGAAAGTATCCATGTATTATAGATTTTATAATCACTTTTGTACTATTTTCACAAGTATGTGGTAGAATTTCACAACTCTTAATACAAAACTCAAAACAGATCATCAAAAAGGCTGTTTTTTCAAAACTTTAAGCACATTTTCAATTGACTAAGTACAACACACAAAGGAAGGATCCTTGTATTATATCTTAATATGTGAAATGCTCACTTCCTCCCATAAGTCATTAGTAGTTGATGTAGGGTTTCATCTGTCAAAAGGTAAATCACACCTGGTGACTTATGAGTTATAAATGTTATTACTGTGGAGTCACCATGATCAGATTACTGTGGTGTGTGTGTGTGTGTGTGTGTTAGTCTTTGATTAGTTTAGTCATCAAGGCTGAGAGGATGTATCTATTTGAAAGGGTGTCCTGGTCTTTGATCAGACCAAATGGTTGTAAAGTCCTCAAGACAATAGAATGGTTGTCAGGCAGTGGAGTCTGGTGGGAGGAGCTATAGCAGGACAGGCTCATTGTGACGTCTGGAATGGAATAAATGGAACTCAGTCAAACATGTGGTTTCATGTGTTTGTGTTTGATACGTTCCATTGATTCCATTCCAGCCATTACAATGAGCCCGTCCTCCTATAGCTCCTCCCACCAGCCTCCTCTGGTGTCAGACCTGCATGGTGCCTCAGGGTCTGTGTAGGAACTGTGAGGTGGGTGTGTTGGGAACATTATTCCCTATTTTTCATAGTTCCACAATCTATTAATAGCCAGAGATGTGAATTAAACATTCTGCCAATCATGGTTATTTTATTTATAACCAGAGAATTGGGCTGATTCAAACAAGACCAAACATGCTTCTTTCTAAAGTAAGGACATGTCCAAGAAATGTTACTTGGAAAACAAAAATAACCAACACCCTTTCTTGTGATTGTAATATATAAAAATATAATAATATATTTCCATTCACATTGTGTGTGTGTGTGGTCCAATGTGTGAGGGGCTTGTTGTGATCCTGGGGGTAGTGCATTGGGCTATACACTGACTGTATGCCTTCTTAATATTGAGTTGCATCGGGTGGGGGGCTGTTAAAACTGTTTTGAATGGGGTGTGTTTTGGGGTCTGGGGGTGAAATCAAACAGTGTATTCAAACTGGTTAGGGGTAGACTTAGACCCCCCAGAACATTCACACCTGGTCCTTTGTTGCAGGATTTGTTTTAGACATGTTTGTACATTAATTTCTTACATTTCCATTCCCAAGTTGAAAGTCAATAAGAAGTAATATAATTGTGTGTATGACTTTACAATGTCCAGCTACATTATACTCCACATAGCTTTATAGGAAGCAGATTTTACAATGTCCAGCTACATTATACTCCACATAGCTTTATAGGAAGCAGACTTTACAATGTCCAGCTACATTATACTCCACATAGCTTTATAGGAAGCAGACTTTACAATGTCCAGCTACATTATACTACACATAGCTTTATAGGAAGCAGACTTTACAATGTCCAGCTACATTATACTCCACATAGCTTTATAGGAAGCAGACTTTACAATGTCCAGCTACATTATACTCCACATAGCTTTATAGGAAGCAGACTTGACAATGTCCAGCTACATTATACTCCACATAGCTTTATAGGAAGCAGATTTTACAATGTCCAGCTACATTATACTCCACATAGCTTTATAGGAAGCAGACTTTACAATGTCCAGCTACATTATACACCACATAGCTTTATAGGAAGCAGACTTTACAATGTCCAGCTACATTATACTCCACATAGCTTTATAGGAAGCAGACTTTACAATGTCCAGCTACATTATACTTCACATAGCTTTATAGGAAGCATACTTTACAATGTCCAGCTACATTATACTCCACATAGCTTTATAGGAAGCAGACTTTTCAATGTCCAGCTACATTATACTTCACATAGCTTTATAGGAAGCAGACTTTACAATGTCCAGCTACATTATACTACACATAGCTTTATAGGAAGCATACTTTACAATGTCCAGCTACATTATACTCCACATAGCTTTATAGGAAGCAGACTTTACAATGTCCAGCTACATTATTCTCCACATAGCTTTATAGGAAGCAGACTTTACAATGTCCAGCTACATTATACACCACATAGCTTTATAGGAAGCAGACTTTACAATGTCCAGCTACATTATACTACACATAGCTTTATAGGAAGCAGACTTGACAATGTCCAGCTACATTATACACCACATAGCTTTATAGGAAGCAGACTTTACAATGTCCAGCTACATAATACTCCACATAGCTTTATAGGAAGCAGACTTGACAATGTCCAGCTACATTATACTCCACATAACTTTATAGGAAGCAGTTCCTAATCTACTGAAACTTCTTCATGGCCAAGTTGTTTTATTGAATAATTTTGACCCACCCTTGGTTTTTGAATTTATTCAACTATGAATTTGGCTCTATACTCCAGCATTTTAGAATTGATATTAAATGTTTTATATGAGGCGACAGTACAGAATGTCACCTTTTATTTGAGGGTATTTTCATTCATGTCTGTTTTACTGTTTAGAAATAAATATACTGTATTTATCTAGGCCCTCCATATGTAGGTGTCATAAGTATTTGGACTAATACACTTATAGTATATTACACTTTGTCAAAAGTTTAGTATTTGGTCCCATATTCCTAGCAGGCTATGACTACATCAAGCTTGGGACTCTTGTTGGATGCATTTGCAGTGTGTTTCGGTTGTGTTTCAGATGATGTTGTGCCCAATAGAATTGAATGGTAAATAATGTATTGTGTCATTTTGGAGCCACTTAAACATATTATGTTCTTATTTACAATACAAGTGACTCCAAAATGATTCAATACGTCATTTACCATTCAATTCTATTGGGATATTGTTTTTATGCAGATATTTGAATATTCGCATGAAAATCTGTTTCCATTTGACTGGCGTCAAACCAGCAGAGATGTTTCCATCAAATTGACGTGTTGAAGATAAATGGCTGTGCGTGATGACGTAATGCACATACAAATATATATTTTAGAAAATACTAATATATTTTTGCAGTTAAATTCCCATGTACCGGTTAAAAACGTTCTGTTAAATGGGTTTCCATCACATTTTCAACTCTACCGATGGTTTTGTCAGATTTGGTTGTGCATTATATAGTGAACACGCCCACTCTGGATAGGCTACCTACATGATGACATTATTATGGACAAAAAGACCCTCGATATTTATTGGAAAGGAGCATCAAGCTCATCACTGTGAACTTTCACCACCCTGTGAAGTTCAGTATAACTTATTTCATCTGTAGCTTAATAAACTGCATGGTTTCCCGAGTCGTAGTGGGAGGACCACACCACATATCATCGTGTGACTCCCAAGTTTACTTCAATATGATGGTTATTATATCAATATTTGTGCATAAAGCCGTTTCCACCGCCATTTCTCGCTTAATTAATTCTACAGAGGTATTTGCACCCCACTGCATCCACATGTTTCATTACAATTTATGATCATTTTACATGACTGAAAATGAATGATAACTTTTGATTTGACATATTCATCATTCACCACTGTGGCTTCTGAATAGGTCACTGTACATTTATGGAACCTTTAAAACGTTGTAATGTTTTACCACAACCTTATATTTGGTTACACGTCACTATGGCTTCCATCCCTATATACCTCAGTGCATCCATCCAGGACTAACGTCTCCAAACAGATCTAAAAGGCCTCCCCCACCACTCAGACTTTCAAAGAAATTAAAGTTATCTCTGATACTCTGCTGTGCAGTTTGTTGTATGGACATTGCAGAGGCCCTTTTAAAATATCCACTCTGCTGTCTGGATCTACCAAAGGATCCAGTTACTATTCCCTGTGGACACAGCTGTATGCAACGTCATCTTCTTAGCTTGACTTCCATCCCCCAAAAACCTGTAGATACAGAGTACACAGTCAAGAGGAAGCCCCTCCCTGTCCTCTGGTGTAGAGTTCCATGAAACAGAAAGTCATCTTTGACACCCTGTTGCTCAACCTTCAGGTGAAAGCACTAAAATGGCTGACAATCTAGAACTGTTCTGTTGCTCCGTCTGTCTGGATCCACTGAAGGATCCGGTGACTACTGACTGTGGACACAGCTACTGTATGGGCTGTATTAAAGAAAGCTGGGATCAGGATGATCTGAAAGGTGTCTACACCTGTCCCCACACTCTAAACAATACTGGGTTGTTTGGTTGACCCAAATGTTGGGTTGCAGGCGTTGGGTCACTTAGTTGGGTTGTTTTCTTTAAAAACTGCTGGGTTATGGATGCTGGGTGTTGGGTTATTGTTGCTTGGTTATTGAGATATGACCCAGCAGGTCAGATCAGAAGACTGTAGGTATAGTTTAGTAGGGGTGTGGCTTTCAGATAGTTATTTTTAGCCACCCATGAGAGTAAATATAATTCCTGTTCATCTGGTCTGTTGCGTAGTTAGCACATGTTAAGGTTGAACATTGACATTTTTGTAGCTTCAATGATGCTTATAGAGTTTTCTAAAAGTCCACGTATGTCTCATTGTTGGGCTATGATACAGTGGTATACCTTATTATAATATGTAATAAATACTCTACATATTATAGAAGAATTTAATAAGGAAACATTGAGTTTACAGTATGTAAACGCCTTAAAATAACCTACAGTAAGGATGACATTAAAACAGACCCAGTTGCTAGGGCAACCAAGCATGACATTAAAACAGACCCAGTTGCTAGGTCAACCAAGCATGACATTAAAACAGACCCAGTTGCTAGGTCAACCAAGCATTACATTAAAACAGACCCAGTTGCTAGGCCAACCAAGCATAACATTAAAACAGACCCAGTTGCTAGGTCAACCGAGCATGACATTAAAACAGACCCAGTTGCTAGGCCAACCAAGCATAACATTAAAACAGACCCAGTTGCTAGGTCAACCGAGCATGACATTAAAACAGACCCAGTTGCTAGGTCAACCAAGCATGACATTAAAACAGACCCAGTTGCTAGGTCAACCGAGCATGACATTAAAACAGACCCAGTTGCTAGGTCAACCAAGCATGACATTAAAACAGACCCAGTTGCTAGGTCAACCGAGCATGACATTAAAACAGACCCAGTTGCTAGGTCAACCAAGCATGACATTAAAACAGACCCAGTTGCTAGGTCAACCAAGCATGACATTAAAACAGACCCAGTTGCTAGGTCAACCAAGCATGACATTAAAACAGACCCAGTTGCTAGGTCAACCAAGCATGACATTAAAACAGACCCAGTTGCTAGGTCAACCAAGCATGACATTAAAACAGACCCAGTTGCTAGGTCAACCAAGCATGACATTAAAACAGACCCAGTTGCTAGGTCAACCAAGCATGACATTAAAACAGACCCAGTTGCTAGGTCAACCAAGCATGACATTAAAACAGACCCAGTTGCTAGGTCAACCAAGCATGACATTAAAACAGACCCAGTTGCTAGGTAAACCAAGCATGACATTAAAACAGACCCAGTTGCTAGGTCAACCAAGCATGACATTAGAACAAACCCAGTTGCTAGGTCAACCAAGCATGACATTAAAACAGACCCAGTTGCTAGGTCAACCAAGCATGACATTAAAACAGACCCAGTTGCTAGGTCAACCAAGCATGAGAGTAAAAAATACCCAACTGATGGTTAAATTAACCCGTGTTCTGTTAATACAAACAACCCAACATATTGAGTTATTCACGCAACCAAACTGTCTGGGTCAAAATAACCCAACATGTTCTTTCCACTACTTAACCTGCGTTGGGGTACTAAATAAACCAGATTGAGTGCAGTGCAGACATACCTTCACCCCAAGACCTATTCTGAACAGGAGTGCTGTGCTCGCCTAAGTGGTGGAGAAACTGAAGAAGACAGGACTCCAGGCTGCTCCCCCTCCTGCTCTGTGCTATGCTGGACCTGGAGATGTGGCGTGTGATGTCTGCACTGGGACCAGAAAGCAGAAAGCCCTCATGTCCTGTCTGGTGTGTCTGGCCTCTTACTGTGAGACTCACCTCCAACCTCACTATGAATCTCCTGCTTTGAAGAAGCACCAGCTGGTCAAAGCCTCCGCACAGCTATAGGACCAGCTTTAACATTGCAGATATATTGGGGCTTCTATCTGTGGAATTGTCTGCATCATTTCCAATCCCCCATATATATGTTTTGTAAATATTATTTTAAATATATTTTCCTTCTTTATTATTTCCCCCTAACCCTACCACCCCTCCTAAACTAATGGACAAACAATACTTAGGCTTCCACTTCCAGCTTATAAATGTACATACTACATACATTTCACAGACACTACATTTTACATTAGTTATCTTTTGTTTGTTTTTAGTCCCCGCCTTCAGCTACCCTCAGCCCCTCCCATCTATCTCTGAAGACCATCCAGTTTTGATTTCTAGCTGCCATACAGTGCATTCGGAAAGTATTCAGACCCTTTGACTTTTTCAACATTTTATTACGTTACAGCCTTATTCTAAAATTGATTAAATAAAACAGTTTCCCCATCACTCTTCCCACAATACCACATAATGACAAAGCGAAAACAGGTTTTTATTTGTACACACTTATTGAAAATACAAGACAGAAATACCTTATTTATATAATTATCCAGACCCTTTGCTATGAGACTCAAAATTGAGCTCAGGCGCATCCTGTTTCCATTGATCATCCTTGAGATGTTTCTACAACTTTATTGGAGTCCACCTGTGGTAAATTCAATTGATTGGACATGATTTGTAAAGGCACACAGCTGTCTATATAAGGTCCCACAGTTGACAGTGCATGTCAGAGCAAAAACCAAGCCATGAGGGTAAAGGAATTGTCCGTAGAGCCCTGAGACAGGATTGTGTTGAGGCACAGATCTGGGGAAGGGTCCCAAAACATTTCTGCAACATTGAAGGTCCCCAAGATCACAATGGCCTCCATCATTCTTAAATGGAAGAAGTTTGGAACCACCAAGAGTCTTCCTAGAGCTGGCCGCCTGGCCAAACTGAGCATCGGGGGAGAAGGGCCTTGGTCAGGGAAGTGACCAAGAACCCGATGGTAACTCTGACAGAGCTCCAGAGTTCCTCTGTGGAGATGGGAGAAACTTCCAGAAGGAAAACCACCTCTGCAGCACTCCACCAATTAGGCCTTTATGGTAGAGTGGCCAGACGGAAGATTTTTTATTTTTTATTTATTTATTTTTTGCATCAGTAAATAATGTATTGTGTCATTTTGGAGTCGCTTAAACATATTATGTTCTTATTTCCAAACTGACTCAATACGTAATTTACCATTCAAATATATTGGGATATTGTTTATAGATGAGGATATTGTTTTTATGCAGATTTTTGAAAATTCGAATGAAAATCTGTTTCCATTCGATTGGCGACAGATTTTCATGTGAATATTGTAAAATCTTCATAAAAACGTGAATTTTACCAGCAGAGATGTTTCCATCAAATTGACTTGTTGAGGATAAATGGCTGTGCATGATGATGTAATGCATATACAAATATATTTTTGGGAAAATACAAAAACCGGTTAAAAACTTTCTGTTAAATGGGTTTCCATCACATTTTCAACTCTACCGATGGTTTTGTCAGATTTGGTTGTGCATTATATAGCGAACGTGCCCACTCTGGACAGGCTACCTACATGATGACATTATTATGGACAAAAAGACCCTCGATATTTATTGGAAAGGAGCATCAAGCTCATCACTGTGCACTTTCACCACCCTGTGAAGTTCAGCATAACTTATTTCATCTGTAGCTTAATAAACTGCATGGTTTCCCGAGTCGTGGTGGGAGGACCACACCACATATCATCGTGTGACTCCAAGTTTACTTCAATATGATGGTTATTTTATCAATATTTGTGCATAAAGCCGTTTCCACCGCCATTTCTTGCTTAATTAATTCTACAGAGGTATTTGCACCCCACTGCATCCACATGTTTCTTTACAATTTATGATCATTTTACATGACTGAAAATGAAAGAAAACTTTTGATTTGACATATTCATCATTCACCACTGTGGCTTCTGAATAGGTCACTGTACATTTATGGAACCTTTAAAACGTTGTAATGTTTTACCACAACCTTATATTTGGTTACACGTCACTATGGCTTCCATCCCTATATACCTCAGTGCATCCATCCAGGACTAACGTCTCCAAACAGATCTAAAAGGCCTCCCCCACCACTCAGACTTTCAAAGAAATTAAAGTTATCTCTGATACTCTGCTGTGCATTTTGTTGTATGGACATTACAGAGGCCCTTTTAAAATATCCACTCTGCTGTCTGGATCTACCAAAGGATCCAGTTACTATTCCCTGTGGACACAGCTGTATGCAAAGTCATCTTCTTAGCTTGACTTCCATCCCCCCAAAACCTGTAGATACAGAGTACACAGTCAAGAGGAAGCCACTCCCTGTCCTCTGGTGTAGAGTTCCATGAAACAGAAAGTCATTTTTGACACCCTGTTGCTCAACCTTCAGGTGAAAGCACTAAAATGGCTGACAATCTAGAACTGTTCTGTTGCTCCGTCTGTCTGGATCCACTGAAGGATCCGGTGACTACTGCCTGTGGACACAGCTACTGTATGGGCTGTATTAAAGAAAGCTGGGATCAGGATGATCTGAAAGGGGTCTACACCTGTCCCCACACTCTAAACAATACTGGGTTGTTTGGTTGACCCAAATGTTGGGTTGCAGGCGTTGGGTCACTTAGTTGGGTTGTTTTCTTTAAAAACTGCTGGGTTATGGATGCTGGGTGTTGGGTTATTGTTGCTTGGTTATTGAGATATGACCCAGCAGGTCAGATCAGAAGACTGTAGGCATAGTTTAGTAGGGGTGTGGCTTTCAGATAGTTATTTTTAGCCACCCATGAGAGTAAATATAATTCCTGTTCATCTGGTCTGTTGCGTAGTTAGCACATGTTAAGGATGAACATTGACATTTTTGTAGCTTCAATGATGCTTATAGAGTTTCCTAAAAGTCCACGTATGTCTCATTGTTGGGCTATGATACAGTGGTATACCTTATTATAATATGTAATAAATACTCTACATATTATAGAATAATTTAATAAGGAAAAATTGAGTTTACAGTATGTAAACGCCTTAAAATAACCTACAGTAAGGATGACATTAAAACAGACCCAGTTGCTAGGGCAACCAAGCATGACATTAAAACAGACCCAGTTGCTAGGTCAACCAAGCATGACATTAAAACAGACCCAGTTGCTAGGTCAACCAAGCATGACATTAAAACAGACCCAGTTGCTAGGTAACCAAGCATGACATTAAAACAGACCCAGTTGCTAGGTCAACCAAGCATGACATTAAAACAGACCCAGTTGCTAGGTCAACCAAGCATGAGAGTAAAAAATACCCAACTGATGGTTAAATTAACCCGTGTTTTGTTAATACTAACAACCCAACATATTGGGTTATACACGCAACCAAACTGTCTGGGTCAAAATAACCCAAAGTGTTCTTTATTCAAATGAGGGACACATTTTTTCTTTGTTTTACCTTAAAGCAGCAATCAGCAGTAGAAACAATAACAAAGCGTACTCCCAACTCTTGTTTTAGTAAAAAGCTGAGGGATGGGGCTGGAGAAATGTAATCCCTTTCAAATTCAAATACAGAGCTATGGAAGCAAGGACTGACCATCCATGACATAAAAAATGATAGTTTTAACAATATTTTGAGGCTATACAGTATTTGTTTACATTTACTTTGTTTACAAACATCGGAGTAAAACAAGCTTCTATTTTGGGTTCTGATGGGGTACGACAGTTGAACTAAGCTCATGAGGCATTTATAGGTTATATTCTTCAAGAATCAATGGATGTTGCATCTGCTGATTGCCCCTTTAAAATGAATCACTAATCACATTAAATAAATCACAATCTCCCGAAATGACTTTGTCAAAGCAACAGAATAACTAGGGCTTTGCAATGATCCTGAAAACTTGGGGGAATTCTGGGGTTAAGTGGGTTAAAATAGTCCTAGAAGTCACAGAGGGTGCACAGAGGGACATGCCAAAATGCAGAATTTTAGCACTTTTGCAAGTCTTTATTCATATAAAAAAATCTGATTTATTGAATTTTACATGTGGTCTATATTAAAGGGCACTTCATTTAATATAACAGGCTTTTAAAAATGCAATATTGTTGCACAATTTGTATGTAGCCCTTTAAAGTATACAGGTTGAAAATGGCACTGATAAACGCCTAAATTGGTACGCAGTGGCTGTACAGTAACATGCTATACATGACTTCAGACCACAGGCTCTACGCTTCAGAGGACTCAATGTATTTTGAAAGATGAGACGTTGAGGACTATAATAAATACTGCTTTGATGTCATACAAGCAAGCCAAACACCCATGAGTCCAAATGTGCACTTCAAATTTCCTTATTATAAAACTCTTGTCAAATACAGTGTCAACATTTATGATCACTATATTTGATGTATAGTTACAAGATGACATGACGTCATACCCTGGGTTATTCTGAACAGAATGAGCCTGTTTGTCTACTGTGAATAAACTTAGCCGTGGCATACGCACCTGAATGCACTCATGATTCCTATGCGCATCAAAATTACAATCTGTTTCCAGGAATGTTATTGTGAAAGCCTAACTCTGTAATATACTTTTTTATAACTTAGCTAATCATGTTGGCAATAGAACCAGATGATGCCATCTTCCTAAAAAATGTCTCAGGTGTTGTCAGGCCATTGTTCTGATGTTTGAAGCTCCTCAAGTTGAGGAATTTCACACCTCTGTGTGGGGGTTTCACAAGCCGTTAGGTTTAGATAGGAATTATAATTATGTCCAGTAGTCTGAATTGTGGCAGGGATGAGGAGGCTCAGTTTGTAGAGCATGGTATTTGCAATGCCAGGGTTTAGGGTTTGATTCCCACTGGGGGGCAGGTATGAAAAAAATAATTACACAAAAAATATATTAAGTCACTCTGGATAAGAGTGTCTGCTAAATGACTAAAAATAAACTACAGGGGTGCCCAAGGGCGCTGTTACTTTCATTCGACAAATGTTGCAATGCTGTGTTGATCTGCTGTGGAGGTGTTTTTCCCAGCATTGCAACCTCCCTCCTCCCTGACCCAACAGCATAATGCAAGGAGAATGGCACGTTATATAGAAATATTGATTTGGAGAATGGCGTGTTATATATGAACATTCATTTGGAAGACAATTGCCCACCCAAGGTGTTGTCGCCTAGGCCATTGCTCTGATGTTTGAGGCTCATCTAGCTAAGGGATTTCACATGTCTGTGTGTGGTTTACACAATATGTAAGTTTTATGTCCAGAAGTCTGAAATTAATATATTTCCAGATTATGGTTGGGGGGCATATAAAGAGCAACATATGTGAAGATCAGCAGGCTCTGAATGGAGGTGAAGCTTCACTTAATCTACTTTGAAGCAGAGAAAAAAACGGAATGTTGGAGAAGCTGACTTAATCTACTTTGAAGCAGAAAAAAAAAAATGAAAAATAATTTTTTCAAAAATATGAAAATGAAAAAAAAGAAGACATGGGGGCGTGCGGGACGCACTCGCTAAGCGGACCGGCCAATTGAACGCGGGTCGGCGACTCCCCGCTTGCCAGGAGCCCTCCGAAAACGTGGACGGATCCTGCCGAGTAAGAAATGATACTCGGGAGGAGACAGAGAGAGGGAGAGGGGATTCTCTCCAATCCCACTGACCTCACTGTTGGGTACATGCTGTCTGGACTATTTTCAGAGAATAGACTGCTTAATGTAACCGACGGGATATGAACCAGGTCTACCGCGGGAGAAAGCAACAGCTTGACCGTTACACCAAGAGGACATTCCCTATTGGGCTGAGGCATAGCCTATTTTTCACATCTGATTTAATTTCATACAACTTAATATTGCTACACTAAAAATCTTTGTCTGGACAATAGCCCATTACTCAGCTTTTATTAGAAAATGAATGGCATGCCACTGTGATCATTTTCTGTGACGACAGAGTAAATTATTATGCAGCCTCAGAGGGGTGCCCAAACTTTTTCAGACGACTGGATGTACTTCATAGAAACTGTTACCCTTTATATATTCTAACCACTCTATTTAATGTATTCCATATTAAGGGCCCTAACCTAGGAACACAAATCTTTGTTCCTATTAACATTGTGGACAGTTCTCTCTCTCTTTCTCTCTCTCTCCTCACAACTCTCTCTCTCGCTGTCTCACTCCACTGTTTTCACTCTTTCTCTCTCCTGACAACTCCCTCTCTCTCTTTCTTTCTCTCTCTCTCTCTCTCTCTCTCTCTCTCTCTTTCGCTCTCTCTCACTCCACTGTTTTCACTCTCTCTCTCTCCTCACAATTCTCTCTCTCTCTCACTCTGTCGCACTCCATTGTTTTCACTCTCTCTCCTCACAATTCTCTCTCTCTCTCACTCTGTCTCACTCCACTGTTTTCACTCTTTCTTTCTCGCTCTGCCTCACTCCACTGTTTTCACTCTTCATTTATAGGTTATATTCTTCAAGAATCAATGGATGTTGCATCTGCTGATTGCCCCTTTAAAATGAATCACTAATCACATTAAATAAATCACAATCTCCCGAAATGACTTTGTCAAAGCAACAGAATAACTAGGGCTTTACAATGATCCTGAAAACTTGGGGGAATTCTGGGGTTAAGTGGGTTAAAATAGTCCTAGAAGTCACAGAGGGTGCACAGAGGGACATGCCAAAATGCAGAATTTTAGCACTTTTGCAAGTCTTTATTCATATAAAAAAATCTGATTTATTGAATTTTACATGTGGTCTATATTAAAGGGCACTTCATTTAATATAACAGGCTTTTAAAAATGCAATATTGTTGCACAATTTGTATGTAGCCCTTTAAAGTATACAGGTTGAAAATGGCACTGATAAACGCCTAAATTGGTACGCAGTGGCTGTACAGTAACATGCTATACATGACTTCAGACCACAGGCTCTACGCTTCAGAGGACTAAATGTATTTTGAAAGATGAGACGTTGAGGACTATAATAAATACTGCTTTGATGTCATACAAGCAAGCAAAACACCCATGAGTCCAAATGTGCACTTCAAATGTTCTTATTATAAAACTCATGTCAAATACAGTGTCAACATTTATGATCACTATATTTGATGTATAGTTACAAGATGACATGACGTCATACCCTGGGTTATTCTGAACAGAATGAGCCTGTTTGTCTACTGTGAATAAACTTAGCCGTGGCATACGCACCTGAATGCACTCATGATTCCTATGCACATCAAAATTACAATCTGTTTCCAGGAATGTTATTGTGAAAGCCTAACTCTGTAATATACTTTTTTATAACTTAGCTAATCATGTTGGCAATAGAACCAGATGATGCCATCTTCCTAAAAAATGTCTCAGGTGTTGTCAGGCCATTGTTCTGATGTTTGAAGCTTCTCAAGTTGAGGGATTTCACACCTCTGTGTGGGGGTTTCACAAGCCGTTAGGTTTAGATAGGAATTATAATTATGTCCAGTAGTCTGAATTGTGGCAGGGATGAGGAGGCTCAGTTTGTAGAGCATGGTATTTGCAATGCCAGGGTTTAGGGTTTGATTCCCACTGGGGGGCAGGTATGAAAAAAATAATTACACAAAAAATATATTAAGTCACTCTGGATAAGAGTGTCTGCTAAATGACTAAAAATAAACTACAGGGGTGCCCAAGGGCGCTGTTACTTTCATTCGAAAAATGTTGCAATGCTGTGTTGATCTGCTGTGGAGGTGTTTTTCCCAGCATTGCAACCTCCCTCCTCCATGACCCAACAGCATAATGCAAGGAGAATGGCATGTTATATAGAAATATTGATTTGGAGAATGGCGTGTTATATATGAACATTCATTTGGAAGACAATTGCCCACCCAAGGTGTTGTCGCCTAGGCCATTGCTCTGATGTTTGAGGCTCATCTAGCTAAGGGATTTCACATGTCTGTGTGTGGTTTACACAATATGTAAGTTTTATGTCCAGAAGTCTGAAATTAATATATTTCCAGATTATGGTTGGGGGGCATATAAAGAGCAACATATGTGAAGATCAGCAGGCTCTGAATGGAGGTGAAGCTTCACTTAATCTACTTTGAAGCAGAGAAAAAAACGGAATATTGGAGAAGCTGACTTAATCTACTTTGAAGCAGAAAAAAAAAAAATAATAATAATTTTTTCAAAAATATGAAAATGAAAAAAAAGAAGACATGTGGGCGTGCGGGACGCACTCGCTAAGCGGACCGGCACATTGAACGCGGGTCGGCGACTCCCCGCTTGCCAGGAGCCCTCCGATAACGTGGACGGATCCTGCCGAGTAAGAAATGATACTCGGGAGGAGACAGAGAGAGGGAGAGGGGATTCTCTCCAATCCCACTGACCTCACTGTTGGGTACATGCTGTCTGGACTATTTTCAGAGAATAGACTGCTTAATGTAACCGACGGGATATGAACCAGGTCTACCGCGGGAGAAAGCAACAGCTTGACCGTTACACCAAGAGGACATTCCCTATTGGGCTGAGGCATAGCCTATTTTTCACATCTGATTTAATTTCATACAACTTAATATTGCTACACTAAAAATCTTTGTCTGGACAATAGCCCATTACTCAGCTTTTATTAGAAAATGAATGGCATGCCACTGTGATCATTTTCTGTGACGACAGAGTAAATTATTATGCAGCCTCAGAGGGGTGCCCAAACTTTTTCAGACGACTGGATGTACTTCATAGAAACTGTTACCCTTTATATATTCTAACCACTCTATTTAATGTATTCCATATTAAGGGCCCTAACCTAGGAACACAAATCTTTGTTCCTATTAACATTGTGGACAGTTCTCTCTCTCTTTCTCTCTCTCTCCTCACAACTCTCTCTCTCGCTGTCTCACTCCACTGTTTTCACTCTTTCTCTCTCCTGACAACTCCCTCTCTCTCTTTCTTTCTCTCTCTCTCTCTCTCTCTCTCTCTCTCTCTCTCTTTCACTCTCTCTCACTCCACTGTTTTCACTCTCTCTCTCTCCTCACAATTCTCTCTCTCTCTCACTCTGTCGCACTCCACTGTTTTCACTCTCTCTCTCTCCTCACAATTCTCTCTCTCTCTCACTCTGTCTCACTCCACTGTTTTCACTCTTTCTTTCTCGCTCTGCCTCACTCCACTGTTTTCACTCTTCATTTATAGGTTATATTCTTCAAGAATCAATGGATGTTGCATCTGCTGATTGCCCCTTTAAAATGAATCACTAATCACATTAAATAAATCACAATCTCCCGAAATGACTTTGTCAAAGCAACAGAATAACTAGGGCTTTACAATGATCCTGAAAACTTGGGGGAATTCTGGGGTTAAGTGGGTTAAAATAGTCCTAGAAGTCACAGAGGGTGCACAGAGGGACATGCCAAAATGCAGAATTTTAGCACTTTTGCAAGTCTTTATTCATATAAAAAAATCTGATTTATTGAATTTTACATGTGGTCTATATTAAAGGGCACTTCATTTAACATAACAGGCTTTTAAAAATGCAATATTGTTGCACAATTTGTATGTAGCCCTTTAAAGTATACAGGTTGAAAATGGCACTGATAAACGCCTAAATTGGTACGCAGTGGCTGTACAGTAACATGCTATACATGACTTCAGACCACAGGCTCTACGCTTCAGAGGACTAAATGTATTTTGAAAGATGAGACGTTGAGGACTATAATAAATACTGCTTTGATGTCATACAAGCAAGCAAAACACACATGAGTCCAAATGTGCACTTCAAATGTTCTTATTATAAAACTCATGTCAAATACAGTGTCAACATTTATGATCACTATATTTGATGTATAGTTACAAGATGACATGACGTCATACCCTGGGTTATTCTGAACAGAATGAGCCTGTTTGTCTACTGTGAATAAACTTAGCCGTGGCATACGCACCTGAATGCACTCATGATTCCTATGCGCATCAAAATTACAATCTGTTTCCAGGAATGTTATTGTGAAAGCCTAACTCTGTAATATACTTTTTTATAACTTAGCTAATCATGTTGGCAATAGAACCAGATGATGCCATCTTCCTAAAAAATGTCTCAGGTGTTGTCAGGCCATTGTTCTGATGTTTGAAGCTCCTCAAGTTGAGGGATTTCACACCTCTGTGTGGGGGTTTCACAAGCCGTTAGGTTTAGATAGGAATTATAATTATGTCCAGTAGTCTGAATTGTGGCAGGGATGAGGAGGCTCAGTTTGTAGAGCATGGTATTTGCAATGCCAGGGTTTAGGGTTTGATTCCCACTGGGGGGCAGGTATGAAAAAAATAATTACACAAAAAATATATTAAGTCACTCTGGATAAGAGTGTCTGCTAAATGACTAAAAATAAACTACAGGGGTGCCCAAGGGCGCTGTTACTTTCATTCGAAAAATGTTGCAATGCTGTGTTGATCTGCTGTGGAGGTGTTTTTCCCAGCATTGCAACCTCCCTCCTCCATGACCCAACAGCATAATGCAAGGAGAATGGCATGTTATATAGAAATATTGATTTGGAGAATGGCGTGTTATATATGAACATTCATTTGGAAGACAATTGCCCACCCAAGGTGTTGTCGCCTAGGCCATTGCTCTGATGTTTGAGGCTCATCTAGCTAAGGGATTTCACATGTCTGTGTGTGGTTTACACAATATGTAAGTTTTATGTCCAGAAGTCTGAAATTAATATATTTCCAGATTATGGTTGGGGGGCATATAAAGAGCAACATATGTGAAGATCAGCAGGCTCTGAATGGAGGTGAAGCTTCACTTAATCTACTTTGAAGCAGAGAAAAAAACGGAATGTTGGAGAAGCTGACTTAATCTACTTTGAAGCAGAAAAAAAAAAAATAATAATAATTTTTTCAAAAATATTAAAATGAAAAAAAAGAAGACATGGGGGCGTGCGGGACGCACTCGCTAAGCGGACCGGCACATTGAACGCGGGTCGGCGACTCCCCGCTTGCCAGGAGCCCTCCGATAACGTGGACGGATCCTGCCGAGTAAGAAATGATACTCGGGAGGAGACAGAGAGAGGGAGAGGGGATTCTCTCCAATCCCACTGACCTCACTGTTGGGTACATGCTGTCTGGACTATTTTCAGAGAATAGACTGCTTAATGTAACCGACGGGATATGAACCAGGTCTACCGCGGGAGAAAGCAACAGCTTGACCGTTACACCAAGAGGACATTCCCTATTGGGCTGAGGCATAGCCTATTTTTCACATCTGATTTAATTTCATACAACTTAATATTGCTACACTAAAAATCTTTGTCTGGACAATAGCCCATTACTCAGCTTTTATTAGAAAATGAATGGCATGCCACTGTGATCATTTTCTGTGACGACAGAGTAAATTATTATGCAGCCTCAGAGGGGTGCCCAAACTTTTTCAGACGACTGGATGTACTTCATAGAAACTGTTACCCTTTATATATTCTAACCACTCTATTTAATGTATTCCATATTAAGGGCCCTAACCTAGGAACACAAATCTTTGTTCCTATTAACATTGTGGACAGTTCTCTCTCTCTTTCTCTCTCTCTCCTCACAACTCTCTCTCTCGCTGTCTCACTCCACTGTTTTCACTCTTTCTCTCTCCTGACAACTCCCTCTCTCTCTTTCTTTCTCTCTCTCTCTCTCTCTCTCTCTCTCTCTCTCTTTCGCTCTCTCTCACTCCACTGTTTTCACTCTTTCTCTCTCCTGACAACTCCCTCTCTCTCTTTCTTTCTCTCTCTCTCTCTCTCTCTCTCTCTCTCTCTCTCTCTCTCTCTCTCTCTCTCTTTCGCTCTCTCTCACTCCACTGTTTTCACTCTTTCTCTCTCCTCACAATTCTCTCTCTCTCTCACGCTGTCGCACTCCATTGTTTTCACTCTCTCTCCTCACAATTCTCTCTCTCTCTCACTCTGTCTCACTCCACTGTTTTCACTCTTTCTTTCTCGCTCTGCCTCACTCCACTGTTTTCACTCTTCATTTATAGGTTATATTCTTCAAGAATCAATGGATGTTGCATCTGCTGATTGCCCCTTTAAAATGAATCACTAATCACATTAAATAAATCACAATCTCCCGAAATGACTTTGTCAAAGCAACAGAATAACTAGGGCTTTACAATGATCCTGAAAACTTGGGGGAATTCTGGGGTTAAGTGGGTTAAAATAGTCCTAGAAGTCACAGAGGGTGCACAGAGGGACATGCCAAAATGCAGAATTTTAGCACTTTTGCAAGTCTTTATTCATATAAAAAAATCTGATTTATTGAATTTTACATGTGGTCTATATTAAAGGGCACTTCATTTAATATAACAGGCTTTTAAAAATGCAATATTGTTGCACAATTTGTATGTAGCCCTTTAAAGTATACAGGTTGAAAATGGCACTGATAAACGCCTAAATTGGTACGCAGTGGCTGTACAGTAACATGCTATACATGACTTCAGACCACAGGCTCTACGCTTCAGAGGACTAAATGTATTTTGAAAGATGAGACGTTGAGGACTATAATAAATACTGCTTTGATGTCATACAAGCAAGCAAAACACCCATGAGTCCAAATGTGCACTTCAAATGTTCTTATTATAAAACTCATGTCAAATACAGTGTCAACATTTATGATCACTATATTTGATGTATAGTTACAAGATGACATGACGTCATACCCTGGGTTATTCTGAACAGAATGAGCCTGTTTGTCTACTGTGAATAAACTTAGCCGTGGCATACGCACCTGAATGCACTTATGATTCCTATGCGCATCAAAATTACAATCTGTTTCCAGGAATGTTATTGTGAAAGCCTAACTCTGTAATATACTTTTTTATAACTTAGCTAATCATGTTGGCAATAGAACCAGATGATGCCATCTTCCTAAAAAATGTCTCAGGTGTTGTCAGGCCATTGTTCTGATGTTTGAAGCTCCTCAAGTTGAGGGATTTCACACCTCTGTGTGGGGGTTTCACAAGCCGTTAGGTTTAGATAGGAATTATAATTATGTCCAGTAGTCTGAATTGTGGCAGGGATGAGGAGGCTCAGTTTATAGAGCATGGTATTTGCAATGCCAGGGTTTAGGGTTTGATTCCCACTGGGGGGCAGGTATGAAAAAAATAATTACACAAAAAATATATTAAGTCACTCTGGATAAGAGTGTCTGCTAAATGACTAAAAATAAAACTACAGGGGTGCCCAAGGGCGCTGTTACTTTCATTCTAAAAATGTTGCAATGCTGTGTTGATCTGCTGTGGAGGTGTTTTTCCCAGCATTGCAACCTCCCTCCTCCATGACCCAACAGCATAATGCAAGGAGAATGGCATGTTATATAGAAATATTGATTTGGAGAATGGCGTGTTATATATGAACATTCATTTGGAAGACAATTGCCCACCCAAGGTGTTGTCGCCTAGTCCATTGCTCTGATGTTGAGGCTCATCTAGCTAAGGGATTTCACATGTCTGTGTGTGGTTTACACAATATGTAAGTTTTATGTCCAGAAGTCTGAAATTAATATATTCCAGATTATGGTTGGGGGGCATATGAAGAGCAACATATGTGAAGATCAGCAGGCTCTGAATGGAGGTGAAGCTTCACTTAATCTACTTTGAAGCAGAGAAAAAAACGGAATGTTGGAGAAGCTGACTTAATCTACTTTGAAGCAGAAAAAAAAAAAAAAAAAATATTTTTTCTAAAATATGAAAATGAAAAAAAAGAAGACATGGGGGGCGTGCGGGACGCACTCGCTAAGCGGACCGGCACATTGAACGCGGGTCGGCGACTCCCCGCTTGCCAGGAGCCCTCCGAAAACGTGGACGGATCCTGCCGAGTAAGAAATGATACTCGGGAGGAGACAGAGAGAGGGAGAGGGGACTCTCTCCAATCCCACTGACCTCACTGTTGGGTACATGCTGTCTGGACTATTTTCAGAGAATAGACTGCTTAATGTAACCAACGGGATATGAACCAGGTCTACCGCGGGGAGAAAGCAACAGCTTGACCGTTACACCAAGAGGACATTTCCCTATTGGGCTGAGGCATAGCCTATTTTTCACATCTGATTTAATTTCATACAACTTAATATTGCTACACTAAAAATCTTTGTCTGGACAATAGCCCATTACTCAGCTTTTATTAGAAAATGAATGGCATGCCACTGGGATCATTTTCTGTGACGACAGAGTAAATTATTATGCAGCCTCAGAGGGGTGCCCAAACTTTTTCAGACGACTGGATGTACTTCATAGAACTGTTACCCTTTATATATTCTAACCACTCTATTTAATGTATTCCATATTAAGGGCCCTAACCTAGGAACACAAATCTTTGTTCCTATTAACATTGTGGACAGTTCTCTCTCTCTTTCTCTCTCTCTCTCTCTCTCTCTCTCTCTCTCTCTCTCTCTCTCTCTCTCTCTCTCTCTCTCCTCTCTCTCTCTGCTCTCTCTCCTCTCTCTCTCTCTCTCTCTCTCTCTCTCTCTCTCTCTCTCTCTCTCTCTGTCTCTCTCTCTCTCTCTCTCTCTCCCTCTCTCGCTCTCTCTCTCTCTCTCTCTCTCTCTCTCTCTCTCTCTCTCTCTCTCTCTCTCTCTCTCTCTCTCTCTCTCTCTCTCAGAATTCTCTGTGTTTTCCACGAGCAGTCAATGCGTGGCCAAGATCCCCCAGGTTCTGCAGGTCAAAGTGAGTAATAAAAGTGAGAGTGTCCAAAAGAAAGATGGGAATGACAAAGTAACAGCGCCAAAGACAGAGGCAGAGCTCCTTATGGACAAATTTGAGAGGATGGCAGAAGAGGAGAGAATTTGGCCTTGTCAGAAGGATAGGAGAGATAAAGACCAGGCCAAAGAGATAGAGGGAAAGAGAAAGGAGGAGGAGGTGCTGTCTAAAGAAGAGCAGCGCAGGCTGAGGAATGAAAAGGCCTTACAGGAACACCTGGACAGGGTAAAGAATCCGGAAAGGACAGGCAAACAGACCAGACAACCACAATGTAAAGGTAGGACCAGGCAAAGTGACAAGGGACTCAAACACAAAACATTTCATTCTCTGTGGTTTAAAAGCAAAGAGCACCATTGCGCTGTCCCTAAAGTTAGGTTGGTGCGTAAAACCCTTAAATTCAAATAAGCAAGAAAGTGTGATGGTCCGCACTCAAAAAGATGTCGCATAAAGCTGACGTCATTTTTTTTGTTTTAGTTTTTGTCTTTTTCACTGCATGAGGGATAGCATACACAGATGTTTCTGCTTTGCATCCTTCAGGGTGGTTTAGCATCACGTTGTACTCAGACGATGCCATCTTAATCCCCATGGGGAGGCTAATAAAACTCTATTACATTTAAGTAACAGCAGTGTATCTCACTAAGGTACTGAGTTATGTGTGACTACTCCTCTGGTGCATTGAAACAGCCTATAGGACTTAACTCTACTTTTACTGCTGTGTGTTATTGTCCTATCAAATCTCCATTCATATATATTCCTTTTCTGTCCTTAGATTACTCTATTTTCACTGCATCAGGGCTAAAGAGCAAGGACCCGCATGATCAACAGTCAGCAAAATGCAAAGGTAAAACATGAAGGGGGATAGAGAGGGACAGACTTTTCACAAAGTATTTGATGACACAGTGCAAAGATAAAAAGGACGAGAGATATAGAGAGAGGGAGACAAAAAAGGACGAGAGAGAGAAAGAGAGAGAGACAGAGAGAGAGACAGAGAGACAGAGAGAGAGAGAGAGAGACACAGAGAGAGAGAGAGAGAGAGACAGAGACAGAGAGAAACAGAGAGAGAGACAGAGAGAGAAACAGAGAGAGAGACAGAGAAAGAGAGAGAGAGAGAGAGAGAAAGAGCGAGACAGAGAGAGAGAGACAGAGAGAAATTCATTATTAGAGAGCGGACCCCATACTTCGCTGCCATATAGAGCACTTGGTTCTATAACTGATTGAGCCAGATTCTAATTGGAATTTCGATTTTAATATTCCTTTTAATGGCTCTTCTTGCTTTGTCTCTCAGCTCATTCACAGCCATGTGAAAGCTACCTGTGTTGCTGATATTTAGTCCTAGATACGTGTAATTTTTGGTGTGTTCTAATTAGGGGTGTAACGATCCATCTACTACATCGATGTATCGATTTATATTCATATGATCCAATTACATCGATCTGTGCTCGGCGAGTTGGCCTTTTGGACAACATATATCGATCTAACATCGTTTAAAAATGTAATAAATCGATTGTATCGATACTAGGAAATAACCCATTGGATTTAAGCACGTCAGACTTTATATGCAGGGGTGCACATAACTGGTACGCAGATACGCAAGCGCGACAAAAATCAGGAATGCGTAATGCCACTTGTGTTACTACGCGCCTTTGCGTACTTGACCGATCTTCTCATCTAACCTTACACATGACATGTTGCTTGTCAACTACTGTCAGGGATGTCCAAAAAGCAACAGACATTAAGAAGCTTCTTTGGCGTTTCGCCACCTACAAAGAAACGCCAACTGGAGCCAGAGCCGAAGAAAATACTTTTTCCGGAAAAGTGGCTTGAAGCTAACGATGAGCGCACTGAAATGTGGTGCAAGATTTGCCGCTCAAATCCACATCTAGCAGACAAAACAGGTGCATTTTATAAAGGCTCAAAGAATTTCAACCATCCTTTATTTGACAAACATGAAAAGAGCAAGGAGCACACGAATGTGGCGCAAGCCATTGCTAAAAGCTAGCCGAGAATAAATGTCCAGTCGCCCACTTTCCAGATGGCGAACAGCGGCAAGCTCTGTTTAATATTTTTCTCTTTCCATAAAGCTAAACACGCACGTCCCATGTCTTCCTATTCTGAGGATGTTCATTTACTGAATGCTTTTTGATGGATCTGAGGACATCACAAAAACTGAGCAGGAAATAGTTTACATTGTGTCTGTGTCCAGCAACGGAGAGTTTACTTCGGACTTTATTGGACTGATTGAATTGGGTGCTGACCGAACCGCACAGGCCATAACAGACGGACTTGTGAGACTTTTGGTAAGTTTCATAATACCAGATGGTCTGCATGGAGTCATGAAACACTGTTAAAAATATCAAGAC
The DNA here is from genome assembly GCF_964263955.1 of Coregonus lavaretus. Lineage (NCBI taxonomy): Eukaryota > Metazoa > Chordata > Actinopteri > Salmoniformes > Salmonidae > Coregonus > Coregonus lavaretus. Next base: position 40,082 of record NW_028159478.1, read on the forward strand.
TATTGCCAGCCATTAAAATGCAACTGGTTACCAGGTATTTATTTCAGTCACACTGGTTGAATTTTTGGCTAAAAGGTTACTGAATCGATTTCAAGTCACTGAATCGTTTCGGATCGTATCGTTCTAAATGAACCAATATCGTCCTTGAATCGTATCGACAACCACGAATCGTGATACAAATCGAATCGTTGTTAAAACGAATCGTTACACCCCTAGTTCTAATAGAACTGTGTCCAAATAGAATTTATATTTGTCATCCTGATTTCCTGACCTTTTTTTGGAATATCATTATATTCGTTTTTTTTTAGATTAACGGTCAGAGCCCAGGTCTGACAGAACCTGTGCAGATGATCTAGATGCTGCTGTAACCCCTCCTAAGTGGGAGACAGTTGCACCAGGTCATCTGCGTACAGCAGACACTTGATTTCAGTGTTGTGTAGGGTGAGACCAGGTGCTGCCGATTCTTCTAATGTTTTTGCCAATTCATAGAGGTTAAATAGTGTTGCACTTATTGGGCAGCCCTGTTTCACTCCACGTCCCTGAGAGAAGAAGTCTCGGCTTGTTGCCGATTTTAAGTTGTTTTTAGTGTACATTGATTTAATAACATCATATGTTTTCCCTCCAATACCACTTACTATTCGTTTGTAATAAAATACCTTAGTGCAAAATTGAATCAAATGCTTTCTTGAAGTCTACAAAACACGAGTAGATTTTGCCTTTGTTTTGGTTGACTTGTTTGTCAATTAGAGTGTGGAGGGTGTAAATGTGGTCTCTCTCTCTCTCTCTCTCTCTCTCTCTCTCTCTCTCAATTCAATTTCAATTTAAGGGCTTTATTGGCATGGGAAACGTATGTTAACATTGTCAAAGCAAGTGAAGTAGGTAGTAAACAAAAGAGAAATAAACAATAAATATTAACAGTAAACATTACACTCAGAAGTTCCAAAAGAATAAAGACATTTCAAATGTCATATTACGTCTATATACAGTGTTGTAACGATGGGCAAATAGTTCAAAATTCTTTGTGGGTCTGTGTAATCTGAGGGATTCCACCTCATTTTGTGGGCAGTGCCTACGGCGGCCTCTCTCAATAGCAAGGCTATGCTCACTGAGTCTGTATATAGTCAAAGCTTCTCTCTCTCTCTCTCTCTCTCTCTCTCTCTCTCTCTCTCTCTCTCTCTCTCTCTCTCTCTCTCTCTCTCTCTCTCTCTCTCTCTCTCTCTCTCTCTCTCTCTCTCTCAGATTTCTCTGTGTTTTCCACGAGCAGTCAAGGCGTGGCCAAGGTCCCCCAGGTCAAAGTGAGTAATAAAAGTGAGAGTGTCCAAAAGAAAGATGGGAATGACAAAGTAACAGCGCCAAAGACAGATGCAGAGCTCATTATGGACAAATTTGAGAGGATGGCAGAAGAGGGGAGAAGGGGGCCTTGTCAGAAGTATAGGAGAGATAAAGACCAGGCCAAAGAGATAGAGGGAAAGAGAAAGGAGGAGGAGGTGCTGTCTAAAGAAGAGCAGCGCAGGCTGAGGAATGAGAAGGCCTTACAGGAACACCTGGACAGGGTAGAGAATCCGGAATTGACAGGCAAACAGACCAGACAACCACAATGTAAAGGTAGGACCAGGCAAAGTGACAAGGGACTCAAACACAAAACGTTTCATTCTCTGTGGTTTAAAAGAAAAGAGCACCCTCGCGCTCTCCCTAAAGTTAGGTTGGTGCGTAAAACCCTTAAATTCAAATAAGCAATAAAGTGTGATGGTCCGCACTCAAAAAGATGTCGCATAAAGCTGACGTCATTTTTTTTGTTTTTGTTTTTGTCTTTTTCACTGCATGAGGGATAGCATACACAGATGTTTCTGCTTTGCATCCTTCAGGGTGGTTTAGCATCACGTTGTACTCAGACGATGCCATCTTAATCCCCATGGGGAGGCTAATAAAACTGTATTACATTTAAGTAACAGCAGTGTATCTCACTATCAAATCAAATCAAATCAAATTTTATTGGTCACATGCGCCGAATACAACAGGTGCAGACATTACAGTGAAATGCTTACTTACAGCCCTTAACCAACAGTGCATTTATTTTAAACAAAAAAAGTAAGAATAAAACAACGACAAAAAAAGTGTTGAGAAAAAAAGAGCAGAAGTAAAATAAAGTGACAGTAGGGAGGCTATATATACAGTAAAATAAAGTGACAGTAGGGAGGCTATATATACAGGGGGGTACCGTTGCAGAGTCAATGTGCGGGGGCACCGGCTAGTTGAGGTAGTTGAGGTAATATGTACATGTGGGTAGAGTTAAAGTGACTATGCATAAATACTTAAGAGAGTAGCAGCAGCGTAAAAAGGATGGGGTGGGGGGGCAGTGCAAATAGTCCGGGTAGCCATGATTAGCTGTTCAGGAGTCTTATGGCTTAGGGGTAGAAGCTGTTGAGAAGTCTTTTGGACCTAGACTTGGCACTCCGGTACCGCTTGCCATGAGGTAGCAGAGAAAACAGTCTATGACTAGGGTGGCTGGAGTCTTTGACAATTTTGAGGGCCTTCCTCTGACACCGCCTGTTATAGAGGTCCTGGATGGCAGGGAGCTTTGCCCCAGTGATGTACTGGGCCGTACGCACTACCCTCTGTAGTGCCTTGCGGTCAGAGGCCAAGCAGTTGCCATACCAGGCGGTGATGCAACCAGTCAGGATGCTCTCGATGGTGCAGCTGTAGAATTTTTTGAGGATCTGAGGACCCATGCCAAATCTTTTTAGTCTCCTGAGGGGGAATAGGCTTTGTCGTGTCCTCTTCACGACTGTCTTGGTGTGTTTGGACCATGATAGTTCGTTGGTGATGTGGACACCAAGGAACTTGAAGCTCTCAACCTGTTCCACTACAGCCCCGTCGATGAGAATGGGGGCGTGCTCAGTCCTCTTTTTTTTCCTGTAGTCCACAATCATCTCCTTTGTCTTGGTCACATTGAGGGAGAGGTTGTTGTCCTGGCACCACACGGCCAGATCTCTGACCTCCTCCCTATAGGCTGTCTCATCGTTGTCGGTGATCAGGCCTACCACTGTTGTGTCGTCGGCAAACTTAATGATGGTGTTGGAGTCGTGCCTGGCCATGCAGTCATGGGTGAACAGAGAGTACAGGAGGGGACTGAGCACGCACCCCTAGGGGCCCCCGTGTTGAGGATCAGTGTGGCAGATGTGTTGTTACCTACCCTTACCACCTGGGGGCGGCCCGTCAGGAAGTCCAGGATCCAGTTGCAGAGGGAGGTGTTTAGTCCCAGGATCCTTAGCTTAGTGATGAGCTTAGAGGGCACTATGGTGTTGAATGCTGAGCTGTAGTCAATGAATAGCATTCTCACGTAGGTGTTCCTCTTGTCCAGGTGGGAAAGGGCAGTGTGGAGTGCGATAGAGATTGCATCATCTGTGGATCTGTTGGGGCGGTATGCAAATTGGAGTGGGTCTAGGGTTTCTGGGATTATGCTGTTGATGTGAGCCATGACCAGTCTTTCAAAGCACTTCATGGCTACAGACGTCAGTGCTACGGGTCGGTAGTCATTTAGGCAGGTTATCTTAGAGTTCTTGGGCACGGGGACTATGGTGGTCTGCTTGAAACATGTTGGTATTACAGACTCAGTCAGGGACATGTTGAAAATGTCAGTGAAGACACTTGCCAGTTGGTCAGCACATGCTCGGAGTACACGTCCTGGTAATCCGTCTGGCCCTGCGGCCTTGTGAATGTTGACCTGTTTAAAAGTCTTACTCACATCGGCTACGGAGAGCGTGATCACATAGTCGTCCGGAACAGCTGGTGCTCTCATGCATGCTTCAGTGTTACTTGCCTCGAAGCGAGCATAGAAGTGGTTTAGCTCGTCTGGTAGGCTTGTGTCACTGGGCAGCTCGCGGCTGTGCTTCCCTTTGTAGTCTGTAATAGTTTTCAAGCCCTGCCACATCCGACGAGCGTCAGAGCCAGTGTAGTATGATTCAATCTTAGACCTGTATTGACTCTTTGCCTGTTTGATGGTTCGTCGGAGGTCATAGCGGGATTTCTTATAAGCGTCCGAGTTAGAGTCCCGTTCCTTGAAAGCGGCAGCTCTACCCTTTAGCTCAGTGCGGATGTTTCCTGTAATCCATGGCTTCTGGTTGGGGTATGTACGTACGGTCACTGTGGGGACGACATCATCGATGCACTTATTGATGAAGCCAGTGACTGATGTGGTGTACTCCTCAATGCTGTCTGAAGAATCACGGAACATGTTCCAGTCTGTGCTAGCAAAACAGTCCTGTAGCTTAGCATCTGCGTCATCTGACCACTTTTTTATTAACCGAATCACTGGTGCTTCCTGCTTCAGTTTTTGCTTATAAGCAGGAATCAGGAGGATAGAGTTATGGTCAGATTTGCCAAATGGAGGGCGAGGGAGAGCTTTGTATGCGTCTCTGTGTGTGGAGTAAAGGTGGTCTAGAGTTGTTTTCCCTCTGGTTGCACATTTAACATGCTGGTAGAAATTAGGTAGAACGGATTTAAGTTTCCCTGCATTAAAGTCCCCGGCTACTAGGAGCGCTGCATCTGGATGAGCGTTTTCCTGTTGATTAATGGCCTTGTACAACTCATTCAGTGCAATCTTAATGCCAGCATTGGTTTGTGGTGGTAAATAGACAGCTATGAAAAATATAGATGAAAACTCTCTTGGTAAATAGTGTGGTCTACAGCTTATCATAAGATACTCTACCTCAGGCGAGCAAAACCTCGAGACTTCCTTAGTATTTGATTTTGTGCACCAGCTGTTGTTTACAAATATACAGAGACCGCCACCCCTTGTCTTACCAGAGTCTGCCGTTCTGTCCTGTCGATGTAGCGTATAGCCTGCTAGCTGAATGTTATCATTGTTGTCGTTCAGCCACGACTCCGTGAAACATAAGATATTACAGCCATCTTCTCCGGCGCTGTTCTAATGTTGTGCTAAGGTACTGAGTTATGTGTGACTACTCCTCTGGTGCATTGAAACAGCCTATAGGACTTAACTCTACTTTTACTGCTGTGTGTTATTGTCCTATCAAATCTCCATTCATATATATTCCTTTTCTGTCCTTAGATTACTCTATTTTCACTGCATCAGGGCTAAAGAGCAAGGACCCGCATGATCAACAGTCAGCAAAATGCAAAGGTAAAACATGAAGGGGGATAGAGAGGGACAGACTTTTCACAAAGTATTTGATGACAGTGCAAAGATAAAAAGGACGAGAGATATAGACAGAGGGAGACAAAAAAGGACGAGAGAGAGAAAGAGAGAGAGAAAGTGAGAGAGAGAGACTAAGAAGAGAGAGAGAGACTAAGAAGAGAGAGAGAGACTAAGAAGAGAGAGACTAAGAAGAAAGACCACTAGTGGATAAGGAGAAGAAGAGCTCAATGATTAAAGTTCAGAATGTGAAGTGAGCATGAATTCCTTCAGTATGTTTATCTATCTCTCCTCTTTCCCACCTCTCTCCGCAGATTTATCCATCTTTTCAGCTGATGCTCAGACGCAGCAGTGCAAAGGTAAGAAATAGGAGGGGTGCAGCATTATGAATTGCTGTGTCATATAAGACCCACTACCCACTGGGCACAAACTGGTTGAATCACCCTTCTTTCCACCCAAATTTGTTTTTATGTGATGACGTTGAATCAACATGGAAAACTGCTTGGATTTGCAAAACGTCATCAATATAAAGGAATTTCAGTAATGTTTGTATTTTTTTTCACCCAACTTTTAACCTAAATCCAATGACATGGTTCACATTTAGTTGATTTCACGTTGAATTCACGTTAGTTGACAACTCAGTCAAATGTAAATCAAAACTAGATGTTGAACTGACGTCTGTGTACAGTGGGAAGCGAACCCGCAACCCTGGTGTTGCAAGCGCCATGCCATACCAACTGAGACACACTAGGCTCTAAATAACAGCGATGATGTTTATTTCCAATCTCTCTCTCTCTCTCTCTCTCTCTCTCTCTCTCTCTCTCTCTCTCTCTCTCTCTCTCTCTCTCTCTCTCTCTCTCTCTCTCTCTCTCTCTCTCTCAGATTTCTCTGTGTTTTCCATGAGCAGTCAAGGCGTGGCCAAGGTCCCCCAGGTTCTGCAGGTCAAAGTGACTAATAAAAGTGAGAGTGTCCAAAAGAAAGATGGGAATGACAAAGTAACAGCGCCAAAGACAGAGGCAGAGCTCCTTATGGACAAATTTGAGAGGATGGCAGAAGAGGAGAGAATTTGGCCTTGTCAGAAGGATAGGAGAGATAAAGACCAGGCCAAAGAGATAGAGGGAAAGAGAAAGGAGGAGGAGGTGCAGCGCAGGCTGAGGAATGAGAAGGCCTTACAGGAACACCTGGACAGGGTAGAGAATCCGGAAAGGACAGGCAAACAGACCAGACAACCACAATGTAAAGGTAGGACCAGGCAAAGTGACAAGGGACTCAAACACAAAACATTTAATTCTCTGTGGTTTAAAAGCAAAGAGCACCCTCGCACTCTCCCTAAAGTTAGGTTGGTGCGTAAAACCCTTAAATTCAAATAAGCAATAAAGTGTGATGGTCCGCACTCAAAAAGATGTCGCATAAAGCTGACGTCATTTTTTTTGTTTTTGTTTTTGTATTTTTCACTGCATGAGGGATAGCATACACAGATGTTTCTGCTTTGCATCCTTCAGGGTGGTTTAGCATCACGTTGTACTCAGACGATGCCATCTTAATCCCCATGGGGAGGCTAATAAAACTCTATTACATTTAAGTAACAGCAGTGTATCTCACTAAGGTACTGAGTTATGTGTGACTACTCCTCTGGTGCATTGAAACAGCCTATAGGACTTAACTCTACTTTTACTGCTGTGTGTTATTGTCCTATCAAATCTCCATTCATATATATTCATTTTCTGTCCTTAGATTACTCTATTTTCACTGCATCAGGGCTAAAGAGCAAGGACCCGCATGATCAACAGTCAGCAAAATGCAAAGGTAAAACATGAAGGGGGATAGAGAGGGACAGACTTTTCACAAAGTATTTGATGACACAGTGCAAAGATAAAAAGGACGAGAGATATAGAGAGAGGGAGACAAAAAAGGACGAGAGAGAGAAAGAGAGAGAGAAAGTGAGAGAGAGAGAGAGACAGAGAGACAGAGAGAGAGACACAGAGAGAGAGACACAGAGAGACAGAGACAGAGAGAAACAGAGAGAGAGACAGAGAGAGAAACAGAGAGAGAGACAGAGAAAGAGAGAGAGAGAGAGAGAAAGAGCGAGACAGAGAGAGAGAGACAGAGAGAAATTCATTATTAGAGAGCGGACCCCATACTTCGCTGCCATATAGAGCACTTGGTTCTATAACTGATTGAGCCAGATTCTAATTGGAATTTCGATTTTAATATTCCTTTTAATGGCTCTTCTTGCTTTGTCTCTCAGCTCATTCACAGCCATGTGAAAGCTACCTGTGTTGCTGATATTTAGTCCTAGATACGTGTAATTTTTGGTGTGTTCTAATAGAACTGTGTCCAAATAGAATGTATATTTGTCATCCTGATTTCCTGACCTTTTTTTGGAATATCATTATATTCGGGTTTTTTTAGATTAACCTGTGCAGATGATCTAGATGCTGCTGTAACCCCTCCTAAGTGGGAGACAGTTGCACCAGGTCATCTGCGTACACCAGACACTTGATTTCAGTGTTGTGTAGGGTGAGACCAGGTGCTGCCGATTCTTCTAATGTTTTTGCCAATTCATAGAGGTTAAATAGTGTTGCACTTATTGGGCAGCCCTGTTTCACTCCACGTCCCTGAGAGAAGAACTCTCGGCTTGTTGCCGATTTTAAGTTGTTTTTAGTGTACATTGATTTAATAACATCATATGTTGTCCCTCCAATACCACTTACTATTCGTTTGTAATAAAATACCTTAGTGCAAAATTGAATCAAATGCTTTCTTGAAGTCTACAAAACACGAGTAGATTTTGCCTTTGTTTTGGTTGACTTGTTTGTCAATTAGAGTGTGGAGGGTGTAAATGTGGTCTCTCTCTTTCTCTCTCAATTCAATTTCAATTTAAGGGCTTTATTGGCATGGGAAACGTAAAAATAAATAATAAAATAATTGGTCATTTAGCAGACGCTCTTATCCAGAGCGACTTACTGGAGCAATTAGGGTTAAGTGCCTTGCTCAAGGGCACATCGACAGATTTTTCACCTAGTCGGCTCGGGGATTAGAACCAGCGACCTTTCGGTTACTGGCACAACGCTCTTAACCACTAAGCTACCTGCCGCCCCTACGTATGTTAACATTGTCAAAGCAAGTGAAGTAGGTAGTAAACAAAAGAGAAATAAACAATAAATATTAACAGTAAACAATACACTCAGAAGTTCCAAAAGAATAAAGACATTTCAAATGTCATATTACGTCTATATACAGTTTTGTAACGATGGGCAAATAGTTCAAAATTCTTTGTGGGTCTGTGTAATCTGAGGGATTCCACCTCATTTTGTGGGCAGTGCCTACGGCGGCCTCTCTCAATAGCAAGGCTATGCTCACTGAGTCTGTATATAGTCAAAGCTACACTCTCACTCACACACTCTCATACTTTTTATACTGGCCCCACGTGGGAATCGAACCCACAACCCTGGTGTTGCAAGCGCCATGCCATACCAACTGAGACACACTAGGCTCTAAATAACAGCGATGATGTTTATTTCCAATCTCTCTCTCTCTCTCTCTCTCTCTCTCTCTCTCTCTCTCTCTCTCTCTCTCTCTCTCTCTCTCTCTCTCTCTCTCTCTCTCTCTCTCTCTCTCTCTCTCTCTCTCTCTCTCTCTCTCTCTCTCTCTCTCTCTCTCTCTCTCTCTCTCTCTCTCTCTCTCTAATGGTATTATGAGGTCAAACAGACCCAGTGCAAAGGTCATCTTAGTTTACAGTTATTTTGTACATTGAAAGTGTTATACAACTGCACACATGGAGTGTGGTATTAACATCCTCCATTTTCCTTTGTCTTGTCAGATGTCTCCATGGTTACTGCAACTGAGTCAAAGACTCTGAAGCCTCAGAAGGACCAGCCAGCAAAGTGCAAAGGTAAAGACCAGGGCCCGGTTTCCTGATAGCGATGGAACTTAAGCTTACTAGTTTTTTAACGATGTATCGTTTTTATAATGGCCGAAGATGTCAAAAATTACAGACAGTGTAGCCTACAAATAGAAGTAAATTGACTGAACATGAAATTGATTTCAATATGATTGAAATATAGGCCTATACAGCCTACTGGATTTATTTTCTAATGCAGTCATCTCGGTTTTCAGTTGAAGCATATTTTTATCCTTCGCTTGTTGAATTGCAAAGATATTGGCAACTTTGTATTTGTAGTCAACTTCCTGCCGAAGTTATCGTCAGTCACAGAGAGACAGATAAACAGCTTGATTCTATGTTTAGCGGATGTCTTCTGTGTAGAAAGTGACGCTGAAGGGCAAAAAATAATCTAACGACGCATTTAGCTGTCTGATATCAGTGGAGTTTTCTGGTTGAATCACCCTTCTTTCCACCCAATTTTGTTTTTATGTGATGACGTTGAATCAACATCTCTCTCTCTCTCTCTCTCTCTCTCTCTCTCTCTCTCTCTCTCTCTCTCTCTCTCTCTCTCTCTCTCCCTCTCTCTCTCTCTCTCTTTCTCTATCTCTCTCTCTCTTTCTCTCTCTCTCTCTCTCTCTCTCTCTCTCTGATGTCTCTATATTTGCAGCTGGGAAAAATCGCTTGGCTACATTCTTGAAAACCCTTGTGTGCAGAAGAACGAAGGCATAATGCATAGGTAAGAGAGGAGAATGTTCCAACTCAGAGAATGTTAAAGCTGATGACTGAAGTTTGTTTGACACACAGTATTACATGATTCTAACAATGATACCTTTTTGTATTTTTTCAGCTCCTGACGTTTTCCTTGCTAACAAGTGACCTCTGCAATTTTACAAATATTTTCTGAAATTCATTCTCATGCTTTCCCTTGTTTTCTATATCGATTTCTATATTAAATTCTTCAAGCATTATAAAATAATAAAAATAATTTTAGCATCAAATGTTTGTGTGTGCACATTCTTTTTAAGGGTCAGGTCAAGACCAATTCTGTGTTCTGTGTTTTGCTAGAGAGAAACTGTGTGAATATTAGCCCAGATTCCTAACCTCTAGTTTTGCCAAGACTTTCAAAAAAAAATTGTCACCAGCCTTAGATTCTCCACAATTATTTTGACGCATTAGACTTGATAGATATGCTAAGAGAATTGAGCGTGCCAGAGAAATGGTCTCTCATGGTCTCTAATGTGTCCACAGTTTTGTACTCAAAGCATTCTTTCTCTCTTTAGATTGTCACAGATGGTTGTGGCCATAGAGCTCGCCAGTTTGTAGTCCTAAAAACTGGAAATGAAACCTCATTCACAGATAGGGGTCTACCTGTGCCTGAGCACCTGCCCTTTGCCCTCCCACTCACAAGTTCCCTTTTGGTGGTATATTTATACTTTTTGTAAACAGTTTTTGCCATTGTTGTTCTAAACCCACTGTCCGCAAGTTGTCGTCAAGTTCCCCACACCCCACCCCCACCCCATCCATGGTTGGTTGCGCCTGTTTCCCAGTCTACCCTCTATGGAGATTGCACCCGTCCAGTATCCAAACATGAATGGCTTGAGATGTATAAATATCTCTCTCTCTCTCTCTCTCTCTCTCTCTCTCTCTCTCGCCCAAGTCAAATGCCTATATGTCAGCATGAAAACATATTCAAACACATATTCTCAGCTGGATAACGCTGTGTGATAGTGCCCTCTAGTTCAGGATGTGATCAATAATCCAGTCATTGCACAGTCTATTAAAGTAGGTGTATATAGAAATCAGCCACAGGGCTGTCTGCCTCACAGACATTCTGAGTACATACCGTATGTTATTGAGAAATAGTTTCTGGGGGATCCTTGCCAATTGGATGAGGAGACAAAGAAAGGAGACCAGGAAAAGAGACTAGGAAAGAAAGTCAGCTCCCATTGCTGGGACACATCACGAGACATGAACCCTGATGTCAAACGTACTCTTAGATGGCTGTTCTCTCTCCATACAAGCTGTGAGGGTCGCATGAAAGCTCAGCTGAAATGAACAGGATCAGATATACCCCCGGTTGCCAGATTGAAGGTTGGCAGATTGACGGTTGCCAGATTGAGATTTACAAAAAAATGCCCTTGCTCATCTATCCAGACTAGGGGGTATTTCTCCTGAGCTTCCTCCTCAGAAGTGTGCATTCACAGACTTGATACAGCATAGCCTACATAACTTCATTTTCATTTCATGAGGGAGTTGGGGAATGCTTCTGGTATTGTGCATTTGTTGCTTAAGACGGGGTATGTTATAAGATGTGTGTTTGATGCCATTTTTTGTTATTCTGTAAATGTCTTGTTGGCACAGATACAACTTAATAGTTGTATAGTAATAATAATAGATACAACAACTCCCACGTGGAGTTCCAGGTCTCAGGCAGCCTCTGGAACTGCCGTTCTGCTGCCAACAAGGCAGAGTTCATCCCAGCCTATGCCAACCTCCAGTCCCTCAACTTCCTGGCGCTGACGGAAACATGGATCACCACTGAAAACACTGCTACTCCTACTGCTCTCTCCTCGTCTGACCATGTGTTCTCGCATACCCCGAGAGCATCTGGTCAGCGGGGTGGTGGCACAGGAATCCTCATCTCTCCCAAGTGGACATTCTCTCTTTTTCTCCTGACCCATCTGTCTATCACCTCATTTGAATTCCATGTTGTCACAGTCACTAGCCCATTCAAGCTTAACATCCTTGTCATTTATCGCATTCCAGGTTCCCTTGGAGAGTTCATCAATGAGCTTGACGCCTTGATAAATTCCTTTCCTGAGGATGGCTCACCCCTCACAGTTCTGGGTGACATTAACCTGCCTACGTCTAGCTTTGACTAATTTCTCTCTGCCTCCTTCTTTCCACTCCTCTCCTCTTTTGACCTCACCCTCTCACCGTCCCCCCCTACTCACAAGGCAGGCAATACGCTTGACCTCATCTTTACTAGATGCTGTTCTTCTACTATTTGTATCACGATTCGTGGTTGTCGATGCGATTCAAGGACGATATTGGTTCATTTAGAACGATACGATCCGAAACGATTCAGTGACTTGAAATCGATTCAGTAACCTTTTAGCCAAAAACTCAACCAGTGTGATTGAAATAAATACCTGGATACTGGACAGTGCAGGTGAAGTTTCCTAGATTCCTGTTTCTTGTAATGGAATCAGGTATCAATTAATTATGAATATAAATAAACAAGTAAACAACAATGAATGGCAAATGCATTCACATTTTATTTGAATAAAGTGCAAACAACACTTTAGGTTGAATTAACAGGAAGTTAAAAATGTCTGATCTCATTTTCAATATTCAATAAATTTTCAATAAAAGTACAGTAAATGCAACCAACATTTCAACAGTAGGTTTACCTGCTACTTCTGCTTTTGTTTTTCAACATAAAAATATTACAATATTAATATAAAAAATAAAGTGCAACCAACATCTCTTCAGGTTGAATTAACAGTAGGTTTACCTGCTACTTCTGCTTTTGTTTTTCAACATTACAATACAAATACAGTATTAATGTCAAAAATAAAGTGCAACCAACATTTCTTCAGGTTGAATGAGCAGTGGATGAACCTGCTACTACTCTCATTTTAATAAACAAACAATATTCAACAAAAGATCAAGTGTAACCTACTAGGCTACTCTTCAATGACTACAGATTTTTTTTCAAAAATATCAACTGATCAACATGATCTGGCTGCAGAACACTTCTCTGTGCGTTCACTATGTCGCCAGCAGTACTAAAAACTCGTTCTGCTGGCACACTGGTGCCTGGAATGCACAGGTACCGTTTAGCAAGGGTGGAAAGTACACCTGAGATCTCCACCACTTCATGTCATTTTCAGTCAAAGGCAACGCATCTTTTGCTCGGTACTTTAACACCTCTGCTCTGGCTGTCTCGCTTGTGGATTTTCTTTCTCTTTGGGTGAAGGAATTGCCAAACAGCGCATCTAAGGCTTTCTTCTTTCAAGGATGTGACTCATTTGGAGCTACAATATAAGAAATATATTTCAAAATATAGTCATGTTTCTCATTAATACAAAACAACAACAATCTTTTATTGGTATCACAAGAAACACACCTGTGGTCTCTTCATTGAATCCTGACAGCTTTGTGCTTGAGCTTCCCTCGTCTTCCTCCTGATTTCCCATTGCTTGCATCTATTGATGTAAGAATGTGTGAACTGTTCAAATTTCTGCTCTGTAATACTGCACACATAAATTTAGAGGAAGATAAAGAACAGATGAGATTTGAGAGAGGACAAATGAAAGGGGAGAAGAGAAAAGAGCAGAGGAAAGAGGAGAAGAGTTACCTGGTGGGACACTTCTGCCTCAAAAACCAGTTTTGTGTAGACCTGTTTTCTGTCCTCTTTTTCCAGGTAGGGCAGTTCTTTAAATCGCGGGTCCAACGCTGATGCTGTTTAAAGAACAAGAATATTGCATTCATTGCATTATTAAATTAAGTTGACCTGAAATTGCAAGTGACGACCACCTCCTGATAGACAAAATAATCAGAAGATTTAAACTTTAGTATGTTTAAAAGAAATGTCGCACAGTGATGATGTAAAGCCACCATGAACTAATAATTGTATTGCAGATATCTTGTTTACTTTTCCATATGAAAAAACAACTCAAATTCAAACGTGAAAACGCAAAGGTGTGGCATTTTACAAATGAATACAGTCTAATAACCTAAAATATTAACCAAGTTGATTTTAATTAAGACTCCAAATTAATTACCTATGTTGAGAGCATCTTGGGTGCCTCTGTAGCGTGTGGAGAGGTCACTGGCCATCACCCTCTTAATCTCTGCAACCAGGGTTGAGTCGTCTTCGCATGGCTGTAGGTGTTTCAGCAGTTTTGCTTGAAGAGGAGCCATTACAGAGAGAGTTGGCTGGTCTTCTTCACACATCACAGTGGTTGCCATTTTGACAGGACCCATCAACTGAACAATGTCATCCATGTTGGCAATATCACTCTCACTCAGCGTGCCTACATCTGTGACCCCCTTTCGTAGATCCTTGGACATCAGAGTTGCCATTATAGCTGGCTGTTGTTCCAAAAAACGTTCAAGCATTTCAAATGAACTGTTGCATCTGGTGATTTATGTCTTGTGGAAAGTACAGGTAGCCTGAGAGGGTATGTGGACAATATGTGTTTGTTTTCAGGTTGAAGTTGCCCTCCATCCAGCCGCCCTCAAGAGTAGGAGTGAGGAGAATTCTATCAACTCATGTGTTTACAGATATGTGACTTCAGTATGATCCTATGAACCAATCTGAAGTCAGATGTGTACATATCATTGATAGGACCATGGGAAAGGTGGGTCCCCATAAACCATGTTATAAACTGATTGTCCTCATAAACCATATTAACAAGTATCTGTGTGTGTGTGTGTGTGTGTGTGTGTGTGTGTGTGTGTGTGTGTGTGTGTGTGTGTGTGTGTGTGTGTGTGTGTGTGTGTGTGTGTGTGAGTGTGTGTGTGGTGTCCCTCCGGATCCCTAAGGCCCCGAGAGGCCAGGACCCATCCATCGAAAACAGCACAGAGTGCCACCCAGAAAACAGAAGCAGATTAACCGCCAAAAGCATTTCCAATGCTGTCACCTATATATATATCGCGGTATATATATATAACTATTTAAAAAAATTATGCATATCCTATTTTCCATCATTATCAATTAAAATGAGTAATAATGTTGGCAGTTCACGCGTAGGATTTTAACATATAACCCGCATTGCCATTGAATTACATTTAATTCATTGACAAGCAATTATTATCCTAGCAAATAATTCCCGTGGTCCATCCCATACACCCCCCCCCCCCCCCCCCAACATCCCCACCCCCCCACAACAGATGCCAGACAATCACACACGCACATACTCACACACTCCAACACACTCAACCCCCCTCCTCCACAATCCACCATAAAATCAGATACTCAACGGCTGTTATATCCCAGAGCCCAACTCGAGAAATAACCTGATTTACGAGTGCACATACAGTTAAAGCTGATTGAGAAAGCATGCAGATTGAGCAGAAATTGATAAGAATGTGAGATTTGATTAATCTACTTAATCTATGTCAAGTCCTAGGTGATGGAGATCAGATCCACCCTCTTCACCTGAGACACAAACACTCTGATCCCCTGTCGTAACCATTTTCCCAAACATCTCCGTGCGGTCAGACCTTTGATTCTTTTGTGCCACCTGGGCCACAATGATAAACCCCCTCTCTGAGTCCGATTTTCTTTCTAGTTCCGAGTTAACAGTTGTTTTGAGCTTGGCACAAATAATGCTTCATTGACAGCATGGCCAATGTTGAATGTTTATCATTTTAAACTAGGAAAAGAGACCCTTAATCTAAGACTTGGGACCACACAGCCACCACTGAATATCAGGCTAATGATTGATTTGCAATGCTTGCAGTTAGCCACTGATTCCTTCTAAACCACTCATTGTTGAATTTGCGATTTCCAACTTGTTGTGTAATGTTTATGTCCAATGGCCGATGAGCACCGATAGGTTTTATCTATAATTTCTCTTCATTATTTCTCTTCATATGACAAGGATTAAAAAGGATTTGCCAGTAGATTGTCGACTTGATTCATGATGATGACTGCTAGCTAAGATTTTGAAAGTATGATGTTGACATGATCAGTCCAATCAAAGCTACTGTAGATATAACGTGATTTGATGTAGTTTTATCTGTGGCCAATGACCTTGAGCCTTCTTGGATGGGCATTTCTAATGTAACTCTATGGCAGCACCCAAGGGGCTTGAATTTTCTAGTTCTACCCTTAGACTTGGCGGTGACTAGTCTCCCCATGAGTGACAGAACACTGAGCCAATCACGGTGCAACGCTCCGTATTTTCTGCTGGCTTGTCCCACCACCACAGAAAGCACTGAGCTAGGCTGAAACACCTGCATTTTGGAGCTGCCTTACTCAAGAAAACAAAAAAGAGACCATGTTTGTATGCAGCTTTATTAATTCAATGACATATTATTATTATTATTTTTTACATTGTTTGCTAACTGATATGTGACACATATTATTGCCATAATAACATGCAAAACTGGCAAGCCCCCCCAAAAACAAAAAACA
The DNA here is from genome assembly GCF_964263955.1 of Coregonus lavaretus. Lineage (NCBI taxonomy): Eukaryota > Metazoa > Chordata > Actinopteri > Salmoniformes > Salmonidae > Coregonus > Coregonus lavaretus. The sequence goes on from NW_028159478.1 coordinate 56,273, forward strand.
TGTTTATTTTTTCATTTGCTAAATATGTGGGTCTCAAAACAGAATGACGGGTCGTCACTGGACACCTGTCCTTGTTCTCATCACATAAAGGGCTGTGAAAACAATGAACACAATATATTTTGGGATGTAAACCAGAAATATGAATCACTGATGATCCATACTGTTCTGATCTAATGAGATGGATGTAGGGTCTTCTGGGCCTTTCCCAGTCATGGAGGACAGAAACATGCAGCTGTGCACCTCACTGAAGACCACTACTGAATTGGGGGTAGGGAGGATATTGTGTCAGTAAATACATTTATGACAGGTTAGGGTTAGGCAGGATATTCCATGTCAGACTCTTTAATGCCTCTTTTCTCAACATCATAGACCCCAAAGGATTTTAATTAACCCTTTTTAAGCTCATATGACTTGTAATATTTTGATAGAGGGCTGAAAACCTCAGCCGAATGGGTTACAATTGACAATTTCTCTCTAGATATCCCCTCTTCCACAGATCGCAGGTTAGGGTATATATTCTGTCAGACTTTTCAATACCACTTATCTCAACATATTAACATCCCAAAGGATGCCAGGTCAAGCTGTTTCTCGTAAGAAAAAACCAACATGTACAGAAATACAGTGATGAAAAAAAGCAGAAGTCCATTTTATAAAAAAGCATGAGTAAAAACACTGTCTAAGCTCTGTCCCACTCCCAAAATAATATGACCCAGGAATACACTGGATATGTACCACACCGCTCATTCAGCTCTCCTCTCCTTCTTTCCTCTCCTTCTCCTCTCCTCTCTCAGCTCATCCTCCACTCTCACCCCAATCTAGGTCAAGTGAGGGCCGAAGGAGAGCGTGTTGAGAGACCTGCTGCTGACTGTCAGGCAGTGAGTGATGCGGAGGGCCGAAGGAGAGTGTATTGAGAGAGCACAACAGCTATTGGCTGAGTCACGTGAGCGAGAGGAACGAGAGCATTACGCACGTTGTTAGAACTTTTTACCAGTTGTAGGTAGGATATTTAGATTCTCATTATGGAGACACCTATTTCCAACCCTTTTCCCGTTAAACATATTCATACGCTACAACTGATGCACGTCAAGAAATAATGGAGACAAAGCACTGGAAAACGACTCTGAGGTGGTTTAAACTGCATTCTAATGTTGACTGCTTAAAGAAAACATTATCAAGTGAATCGCTTTATGCATGCTCAGTTCTTGGGTCTCGGGGGCTGCCAGAGTGGAACTTTGAAATGGAAGTTATGGAACTCCCTCGCGTGGTTCTTTTCATGGGGGAAAATCCTCAATGAAACTGACATTAAATGAGGAGAATGATACATTTGCCTCCGTTGGCCATCCAGTAGCCTATTAATGTATATGCCATTATAGGCTACCATTTGATACAATAAATATGTTGAAATGACGATATCACTCAATTAGTGCCACTTGTGTAGCCTACCTGGAGCTGAAAAACCTATTTAATAAGTAGCCTATAACTTCAGTTTGTTGTAGACTTGTGTTATTATGCTATTATTAATGGACATTTTTAGTTAATTACATTTGAAATTATCAAAGCCGATCAGTTGTTAGAACGCAGTAGATTGATGGTAACAGTAGTCAGATTAGGCTATAGGTAAAACAAATTCTAAAAAATAAACACTGGCTGTTGTTGACAAGCATATTTAGTTCATATACATATTATTAATATTTAAATCAGTGATTGGTAACCAGTTTATAATAGTAATAAGGCACCCCGGGGTTTGTGGTATATGGCCATATCCCATACCCCATTGTGCCTTATTGCTTAATCCTAGCAGTTAAACGAGTTAAATCAACATCCATTGATGGAAAATGATAGGGCGAATTATCTTTTCTCTTGCCACATATTCAAATTCCTTTATTATGTTATGTCATAGCTTGCAATAATTATTATTTTGAGCTATGTATAACTCGAATTTTGCTTCTAAAGCCGTTACAAGTTACTATGATATTCCTTCTTAATTGGCTTGATAACATTATGGAAAAAGGGTTTATTGTATAATTATGGCAAGTCCTCTCTTGCTGTGAAAAAAAGAAATGGGGCTAGTTTTCAGGCTTTTGTACGGGTTTTGAGTTGTCATTGGGTTAGAAATGTAGCTTCACCTGGCAACCCTGCCTCTGTGGCATACTGTATTGGACACGAAGCCGGCGCAGAAGAGTGTTATGGGTGGAAGATGGCACAATGATGCCATCTGTTGGTAAATGTTAATTACTGCAACTCCAGTGTTTTACCGGTGTACTTGAGATACCCGGATGTATTGCAATATACTGAACAAGACTGGTTACTCGCATCAATGCCTCTGTCTCGTCATTGAACATTCAAACATGGTGTCAGAAGTGGGATAACTAACCATGCTTTCCGCAAATTAGAGTCACCTGTTCTGGTTTACAAAAAAAAAAAAAAGCTTAGTTGAGTAAATCTTTGCCGGAATTGTCCTTAGCTAGATTGAGTTTGCTAGTTAGCTTCCGTGTTGTTAGCACCGTTTAGACATGGCAGCGAACATTCCCCCTCCCGCCGTTATGAAGCTCAGCGGAGATTGGAGCACAAACTGGGATACGTTTAGAGGTGAATGGGAGGACTATGCACTAGCCACGGGACTTCGGGAAAAGGACGATGAGGTAGTGGCTGCCACTTTGAGGACTATAATGGGAGCTGAATGCCGACACGTATACAAACACAACCTGAACCGAACAGCAGCTCAGCAAGGTAACGCTACAGCTATTCTTGATGCTCTCCAACTTTACTTTAAGCCAGCAAAGAACGTTATCTACGAGGGTTATGTTTCGGTTGTTGCAAACAGGAGGACGGGGAGTCCATTGACAGCTTTGTCACTAGGCTAAGGGAAAAGGCAGCTACATGTGACTATGGTGCTTTAAGAGATGAACTGATCAGAGATAAGATAGTGCTTGGCATAACTGATGAGGTCACCCGCAGACGTTTGCTGAGAGAACGTGACCTGACACTGGTCTTGGCAGTGGAGACATGCCGTGCAGCAGAGCTTACTGATATACGGATACGGTCCATGGAGCTAGAAAGGCAACATATGGACAATGTCAATGGTACATTCAGGCAGCCAGTAAAGAAATTCCCTTTTGCCACAGCTAATGCTAATACTACAGCCAACTCTGCAGTAGACAACCCCAATGCATGCCGATATTGTGGCATTTCTCATGGACGAGGAAAAGAACACTGCCCAGCCTATGGAAAAATATGCAAATCCTGTGGTACAGCTAATCACTTCGCAAGGGCCTGCATGAAAAGCAAGAGAAAGGAGGGTAAAGTGCACTCCATTGAAATAAACACAGATGAAGGGAACAACAGCACAGAGGATGTATATGCTAGCGAGTGCATAGGGGCAGTAAGGGCAAAAGGAACAAAATGGTTTGTCACTCTGCTACTTAATAATAAACCACAGCAATGCCAGCTAGATTCAGGGGACACATGTAACGTTATGAGCCTTAAAGATAAAAGGAGGCTCGCGCCCAGAGACAAACTCACACAGAGTAGCACCAAGCTGAAACTGTATTCAAGCCAGTTCATGACCTCTTTAGGCCCTGTTTGTGACAGAGTGTGTTTTACGTGGCCAGAAACACACTCTTGAGTTTGAAATAGTTGAGGCTAGTCAACAGCTGTCAGGTTCTACATGCGAGTGCCTTGGGCTTATTAACTTCACCATCCCAGCTGATCTTAACATTATAGACAAAGTCCAGGCTGAGCCCCTGAGCAAGGAGACACTCTTAAGCAAGTACCATGATGTCTTCAACGCACCGGTCGAGTCAGTTCCCGGCGAAGTCCACTTTGAGTTGGACGCAGCAATCCAGCCTGTCCAGTGTGCACCCCGCAATGTACCAGTGGCCATGAAAGCAGCTACGAAGGCTCAGCTTGACAAATACGAAGCAGATGGACATTACATTATGCCCACGTTGAAGGATGTTCTTTACAAGCTCCCAAAGGCCAGAGTCTTCACGCTCGTGGACGCCAGAGATGTCTTCCTGCAGTGCAAGCTTGACGAGCCCAGCAGCTACATGACCACCTTTTGGACACAGAGGTGGTTGAAGCTCCCGTTTGGTGTCTCCGTGGCTCCAGAGGTGTATCAGCGGAAACAGCACGAGCTGTTGATGGGACTCAGTGGCGTGGAACCCATAGCAGATGACATCCTCGTAGTGGGCTGTGGGGACAGTGATGAGGAGTGACTCGAGCCAGTATGGAATGGGCTGTTGCCTCATGCAAGAGGGCCAGCCTGTGGCATTCGCCTCTAGGGCACTCACTCCAACAGAGCAGAACTATGCCCAGACAGAGAAGGAGTGCCTCAGCATTGTGTTTGCATGTCAACGCTTCCACCACTACCTGTACGGGCGTGACAATATTACCGCAGAGACAGATCACAAGCCCCTTATTGCTATATTCAGCAAGCCTCTCCTGAATGCCCCGAAACGACTGCAGAGCATGCTACTGGCCCTACAAAACTACAACCTCAAGGTGGTGTATAAGCCAGGGCCAGAGATGTATGTGAGTGACACGCTCAGCAGGGCTACTGCATCAGGCACTCACACACGCTCCATGCATGAACAACACGCAGTGTGCAGCTTACAAACAGAGCAAGTGGATGTTGAACACATCAACCAGGCTGACTACCTCAATGTTACGGACCAGCGCCTTATACAAATCAGACAGCACACAGACAGGGACGAGCAACTCCAGGCATTGAGGTCTGTTGGGCTGGCCCGACTGCAAGGAAGAAACTGCTTTAGCCACCAGAGAATATTGGCCAGTCAAAGAAGAGCTCAGTGTTCAAAACGGAGTAATATTCAAGGGTCAGAGAGTCGTTATTCCCCGGTCTCTGCGCCCTGAGATGTTGGCGCGCGTGCACTCAAGTCACATTGGAGGTGAGGCCTGTTACAGACAAGCACGTGACACACTGTATTGGCCAGGAATGCAGAGTGAAATCAAAGACTATGTCAGTAAATGCACAATCTGCAATGAATATGCCATTGAGCAACAATGCGCCCCTGGCAGATAGTAAGTCTAGATCTCTTCCAGCACAGTGGCAAAGACTTTCTGCTGGTAGTTGATCATTACTCAGACTTATGGGAGATTGACCTCCTCCCCGACCTCTCAGCAGAGACAATGATCAAACGCTGCAAGGCTCAGTTTGCCCGCTATGGCCAGCCAGATAGGGTAATTTCAGATAATGGACCCCAATTCTCCGGAAGTGAGTTCCGAAAATTGCCTGGAAAGCAATCCTGCAGTGGCGCAATACCCCGACAGAAGGCATGATTAGCAGCCCGGCCCAGCGCCTCATGGCACGGCGTTTAAAAGCAGCTCTGCCAGCAGCAAGCACTCTCCTGGAGCCATGTGTGGTGACAGACGTGCTGGTGAAGCTACGTCACAGAAGACAGGTCTCCAAGTTCATCTATGACAAATCAGCAAAAGACTTACCTGAGCTCAGGGTGGGTGAAACGGTGCAAATTAAGCCACTATCAGGGGACCGGACGGGCCTCTGGAGCCTCGGATCCTGTGTACAGAAAGTGGCACCACGCTCCTACTTGGTCGAAGTGAATGGATCACTGTACCGTCGTAACAGCGTTGACCTTCGGATTGCTGAGCCAGCATCTACTCAGAACTCTGATGGTCATAGGGGATGCATGACAAAAGACGGAACCCCAGCAAGTCACATGGGGCCTGAGGCACTGGGCGAAGTGCCAGGGGATCACAGGTCGGCCACTCCCTCGCCCATCAATACTCCCCTTAGACAGTCAGGTGACACGCCTGTGTGGGAGCCCGCAGTCCACGCAGACAAGTCCCCTGTCTTTTTACGCTGCGGGCGTCTGTCCCAGCAACCAAAAAAACTTAATCTGTAGGTTTCCCATTAGGGATTGTTGACAGACAGAGATAAAAGTGAAGAGAGTATCAAAATGTGTTAAGTGGTTAACTGAAAAAAAAAAAAGTACTAAACTGTTCATGTTAGAACATTTTACATTTACATTTTAGTCATTTAGCAGACGCTCTTATCCAGAGCGACTTACAGGAGCAATTAGGGTTAAGTGCCTTGCTCAAGGGCACATTTACGTCATTTAGCAGACGCTCTTATCCTTGTTCCACCATTGGGGTGCCAGAGCAGCGAACAGTTTTGACTGGGCTGAGCGGGAACTATGCTTCCGCAGAGGAAGGGGAGCCAGCAGGCCAGAGGTGGATGAACGCAATGCCCTCGTTTGGGTGTAGGGACTGATCAGAGCCCGAAGGTACAGAGGTGCCGTTCCCCTCACTGCTCCATAGGCAAGCACCATGGTCTTGTAGCGGATGCGAGCTTCAACTGGAAGCCAGTGGAGTGTGCGGAGGAGGGGGGTGACGTGAGAGAACTTGGGAAGGTTGAACACCAGACGGGCTGCGGCATTCTGGATGAGTTGTAGGGGTTTAATGGCACAGGCAGGGAGGCCAGCCAACAGCGAGTTGCAGTAGTCCAGACGGGAGATGACAAGTGCCTGGATTAGGACCTGTGCCGCTTCCTGTGTAAGGCAGGGTCGTACTCTCCGAATGTTGTAGAGCATGAACCTGCAGGAGCGGGTCACCGCCTTGATGTTGGCGGAGAACGACAGGGTGTTGTCCAGGGTCACGCCTAGGCTCTTCGCACTCTGGGAGGAGGACACAGCGGAGTTGTCAACCGTGATGGCGAGATCATGGAACGGGCAGTCCTTCCCCGGGAGGAAGAGCAGCTCCGTCTTGCCAGGGTTCAGCTTGAGGTGGTGATCCGTCATCCATACTGATATGTCTGCCAGACATGCAGAGATGCGATTCGCCACCTGGTTATCAGAAGGGGGAAAGGAGAAGATTAGTTGTGTATCGTCGGCGTAGCAATGATAGGAGAGGCCATGTGAGGATATGACAGAGCCAAGTGACTTGGTGTATAGGGAGAAAAGGAGAGGGCCTAGAACTGAGCCCTGGGGGACACCAGTGGTGAGAGCACGTGGTGCGGAGACAGATTCTCGCCACGCCACTTGGTAGGAGCGACCGGTCAGGTAGGACGCAATCCAGGAGTGAGCCGCGCCGGAGATGCCCAGCTCGGAGAGGGTGGAGAGGAGGATCTGATGGTTCACAGTATCAAAGGCAGCAGACAGGTCTAGAAGGACAAGAGCAGAGGAGAGAGAGTAACTTTAGCAGTGCGGAGAGCCTCCGTGACACAGAGAAGAGCAGTCTCAGTTGAATGACCAGTCCTGAAACCTGACTGGTTTGGATCAAGAAGGTCATTCTGAGAGAGATAGCAAGAGAGTTGGCTAAAGACGGCACGCTCAATAGTTTTGGAAAGAAAAGAAAGAAGGGATACTGGTCTGTAGTTGTTGACATCAGTGGGATCGAGTGTTGGTTTCTTGAGAAGGGGAGCAACTCTCGCTCTCTTGAAGACGGAAGGGACATGGCCAGCGGTCAAGGATGAGTTGATCAGCGAGGTGAGGTAGGGGAGAAGGTCACCGGAGATGGTCTGGAGAAGAGAGGAGGGGATGGGGTCAAGCGGGCAGGTTGTTGGGCGGCCTGCAGTCACAAGTCGCAGGATTTTATCTGGAGAGAGAGGGGAGAAAGAAGTCAAAGCATAGGGTAGGGCAGTGTGAGTAGGACCAGCAGTGTCATTAGACTTAACAAACGAGGATCGAATGTCGTCAACCTTCTTTTCAAAGTGGTTGACGAAGTCATCCACAGAGAGAGAGGAGGGGGGGGGGGGGGGGGATTCAGGAGGGAGGAAAATGTGGCAAAGAGCTTCCTAGGGTTAGAGGCAGATGCTTGGAATTTAGAGTGGTTGAAAGTGGCCTTAGCAGCAGAAACAGATGAAGAAAATGTAGAGAGGAGGGAGTGAAAAGATGCCAGGTCGGCAGGGAGTTTAGTTTTCTTCCATTTCCGCTCCGCTGCCCGGAGCTCTGTTCTGTGAGCTCGCAATGAGTCGTCAAGCCACGGAGCTGGAGGGGAGGACCGAGCCGGCCGGGAGGATAGGGGACACAGAGAGTCAAAGGATGCAGAAAGGGAGGAGAGGAGGGTTGAGGAGGCAGAATCAGGAGATTGGAGGGAGAAGGATTGAGCAGAGGGAAGAGATGATAGGATGGAAGAGGAGAGAGTAGTGGGAGAGAGAGAGCGAAGGTTAGAAATTACTACTAGGTTTGTTTTGTTAGTGAATTGACAGTTCCTGTCCTATTTTATAAAAGGGAAGATGTTATGGGTGGAAGATGGCACAATGATGCCATCTGTTGGTAAATGTTAATTACTGTAACTCCAGTGTTTTACCGGTGTACTTGAGATACCCGGATGTATTGCAATATACTGAACAAGACTGGTTACTCGCATCAATGCCTCTGTCTCGTCATTTAACATTCAAACAAAGAGTGGGAGATCTCAGCTTAATGCACGATTATTGTACGGCTCCGGTTAACTTGAATAAAGAAGTACTTATGTTTTAAAGAACAGTTGTTTTCTTTATTATTTCTTAGACAAGAAGATACAACATGGTACCAGGAGTGAAATAACTCGATTTGACTCATCCATCCAGTGCTAGCTGGCTAACGACATGGAGCAGCTAAAGCCTCCAACAGAACTGAAACTGAACGGCAACGTTGAAGAGCAATGGAAGCGGTTCAAGCAGCGTTTCACCCTCTATCTGACGGCGATAGGAGCGGCTGGAAAAGACGACGCACAGAAGGTCGCACTGTTTCTCACAGTCTAGGACACCATTGATGTCTACAACAGCTTTCAGCTAATGGATGAAGAGCAAGCAGATTATGAACTGGTATAAGTCAAATTTCTGTCTTTTTGAACTCCCAGAATAAATTATTATGGACTTGAATCTGAAATGTCAGTGGTGTAACTTCAGTCAAATTGCAGACTTTCTGATATGAGAGAATTGTCATGGGGGTGAGAGACAAGGGGCTGAGAGAAGTTATTTGGTGAGAATGAATTGACACTAGAAAGAGCGATACAAATGTGTCAAGCTAGAGAGGTGACTCAGAGTCGCATACGGCCAATGGACAGCGGTGTTCTTAGTGACACCGTATGCAAAGTGGAGTACGTTAGCGAAGGAAGAGCTACAGCTAAACGGCTAACTTCAAAGGACAGCAGCCCACTTCAGGGAACCAGCGCTCCTGCAGCAGCTGTGGAGGAGAGCACAGACCTTGCCAGTGCCCAGCATATAGAAAAGAGTGTTACAACTGTGGCATGAAGAACCCCTTCTCACTCAAATGCAGGCAGCGGAGACAACAAAATACAGTACACTGTGTCAACGATGACCAGGACAACAGTGGTGACAACGAGTACAGTGAGGGGTCTTTTGGTGACCTCTTTGTGGGAACAGTCGCACTTGCAGGACTAGACGAGGACTGCTACCTACAAGACTAATGGAACTGATATTGTGTTCAAACTTGACACTGGAGCACAGGTCAACATCATTCCAGAGACTGAATTGTTACGGTTACAGGTAAAACCAGTGGTCTTCAGGGACATGCAGGTTGGTGCTGGAGGTAGATGATGAATCTCACAAGGTTCCGTTTGTCATAGTAAAGGGAGAAACAACACCCATCATTGGGTTAAAGTCATGTAACTTACTGGGTCTAGTGAAATGGGTTCATATGGTGAAATGACTAATGTTGAGGATGCATATGCTGATGTTTTTCAGGGAATAGGAAAACTCAAGGTGCAGTACAAAATGGAGTTAGATCAGCCAAATAGACCAGTGATCCATGCACCTATAAAGGTACCATTATCACCAAGAGACTAGCTAAAAGCAGAGCTGCTGAGGCTAGAGTCCTTAGATATCCTAGACAAAGTAGAAGAGCCTACTGAATGGGTCCACTCACTAGTAATAGTTGAGAAGGAAGACGGCTCGCTCAGACTGTGTATGGATCCAAAAGAGCTAAACAAGCATGTAAAAAGGGAACACTTTCAGCTGCCTACCAGAGGGGAGATATTCAGGGACATAGCAGGGGCTAAATACTTCTCAAAGCTAGACGCCTCTTCAGGGTTTTGGCAGATCAGTCTAGACAAGGAGAGTACAAGGCTTTGTACTTTCAATACTCCTTTTGGTAGCTAGTCATTTAAAAGGCTCCCATTTGGTCTCACTTCAGCACCAGAAGTCTTTCACAGGACAGTCCAACAGATATCTGAGAGTGTGTCAGGCACCACAGTGTCCATTGATGATGTTCTAATATGGGCTCAGACTCTTGAAGAGCACAACACCAGGTTGAAAGCAGCACTTGATCTAGTCAGAGTGGCGCAGTGGTCTAAGGCACTGCATTGTGCTAGCTGTGCCACTAGAGATCCTGGTTCGAATCAAGGTTCTGTCGTAGCCGGCCGTGATCGGGAGACCCATGGGGCGGCACACAATTGGCCCAGGGTAGGGGAGGGAATGGCCGGCAGGGATGTAGCTCAATTGGTAGAGCATGGCCTTTGCAACGCCAGGGTTGTGGGTTCGATTCCCACAGGGGGACAGTATAAAAAAATTATAATAATGTATGCACTCACTAACTGTAAGTCGCTCTGGATAAGGGTGTCTGCTAAATGACTAAAATGTAAAATAATGGGCTAAAGCTAAATGCAGACAAATGGGAATTCAGAAATAACCTTCTTTGGTGAAAAACTAACATGTGAAGGTGTTCAGATAGACCAGAGCAAAGTGACCGCCATCAAGAACATGCCACTGGCTACCGATCAAGAGGACGTACAAAGGTTCTTAGGGATGGTTAACTATATGGGCTAATGTGTACCTAATCTGGCAACTCACACTAGTCAGATGAGAAGTCTACTGTGTAAAACTACAGATTGGTGTTGGAACAGTAATCATCAGAAAGAGTTTTGAGGAGCTCAAGGCATTGATCATGCATGTTCCAGTACTTTGGTTCTATGATAAAAAGCTCAAAACCTCAATCTCAGCAGATGCCTCTAAAGCAGGTTAAGGTGCAGTGTTGTTACAGCAGTATGGCACTAGATGGCGCCCTGTTGCATATGCCTCCAGGGCTCTGGCAACTTCTGAGTGGAACTATGCTCAGATTGAGAAAGACGCATTGGCACTGTCATGTGCATGTGAGAAATTCAGTGTGTTTATCTGTGGTAAAACAGTGTGGGATGAAACAGATCATCAACCTTAAGTTACTATTGCAAGGAAGGGTCTAACACACACACCACCAAGAGAACAGGGACTGTTTCTAAAACTTCAGAAATATGACTTGCAACTCGAGTACAGGCCAGGGAAAGAATTGGTAGTGGCAGACACATTGTCCAGAGCTTTGGACAGCTCAGAACCAAACCAGATATATATGAGCAGGATGAGACCATACATGTAAACCTTATCAGAGAGAGTTGCCCAGTCTCAGATGAAATGTGGACAGTTATTTCACGTGCTGCTGCAGAAGATGAGTGTTTGCAAAAGGTGATTCAAGCCATAACATGCAGGTAGTCTGTACAAGCTATACCATACCCTTATGGTCAATACAGGGATGAGCTATCTGGACTTGATGGAATTCTGTTTAAGGGTTCAATAATTGTGATACCAAGTGTGTTACAGAAAAACATTCTGATCAAAATACACAAGGACCATCTAGGGATGGAAAAGTCCAAACGAGGTGCTAAAGCAGTGTTATTCTGGCCCAAGATGAATGCTGATATAGAGCAGACAGTCAGAGCCTGTATACAGTACCAGTCAAAAGTTTGGATACCTTCACTACTGGACAAAAGTTTTAGAACACCTACTCATTCAAGGGTTTTCCTTTATTTGACTATTTTCTACATTGTAGAATAATAGTGAAGACGTCTAAACTATGAAATAACACATGGAATCATGTAGTAAAAGTGTTCAATCAAATCAAAATATATTTTAGATTTTAGATTCTTCAAAGTAGCCACCCTTTGCCTTGACAGCTTAGCACACTCTTGGCATTCTCTCAAACCGCTTCATGAGGAATGTTTTTCCAACAGTCTTGAAGGAGTACCCACATATGCTGAGCACTTGTTGGCTGCTTTTCCTTCACTCTGCGGTCCAACTCATCACAAACCATCTCAATTGGGTTGAGGTCGGGTGATTGTGGAGGCCAGGTCATCTGATGCAGCACTCAATCACTCTCCTTCTTGGTCAAATAGCCCTTACACAGCCTGGAGGTGTGTTGGGTCATTGTCCTGTTGAAAAACAAATGATAGTCCTACTAAGCCCAAACCTGATGGGATGGCGTATCGCTGCAGAATACTGTGGTAGCCATGTTGGTTAAGTGTGCCTTGAATTCTAAAGAAATCACAGACAGTGTCATAAGTAAAGTACCCCCACACCATCACACCATCTACTCCATGCTTCACGGTGGGAACCACACATGTGGATATCATCCGTTCACCTACTCTGTGTCTCACAAAGACACTGCGGTTGGAACCCAAAATATCAAATTTGGACTCATCAGACCAAAGGACAGATTTCCACCGGTCTAATGTCCATTGCTTGTGTTTCTTGGCCCAAGCAAGTCTCTTCTTCTTATTGGTGTCCTTTAGTAGTGGTTTCTTTGCAGCAATTTGACCACGAAGGCCTGATTCTCCTCTGAACAGTTGATGTTGGAATGTGTCTGTTACTTGAACTCTGTAAAGCATTTATTTGGGCTGCAATCTGAGGTGCAGTTAACTCTAATGAACTTATCCTCTGCAACAGAGGTAACTCTGGGTCTTCCTTTCCTATGGCGGTCCTCATGAGAGCCAGTTTCATCATAGCGCTTGATGGTTTTTGCGACTGCACTTGAAGAAACTTTCAAGGTTCTTGAAATGTTCCGTATTGACTGACCATGTCTTAAAGTAATGATGGACTGTCGTTGC
>NW_028159477.1:0-113372 GCF_964263955.1 Coregonus lavaretus
CTCTGTGTACGCTCAGGGTGCTGGTCTGTCTGACTAACCTGTCTCTGTGTACGCTCAGGGTGCTGGTCCGTCTGACTAACCTGTCTCTGTGTACGCTCAGGGTGCTGGTCCGTCTGACTAACCTGTCTCTGTGTACGCTCAGGGTGCTGGTCCGTCTGACTAACCTGTCTCTGTGTACGCTCAGGGTGCTGGTCCGTCTGACTAACCTGTCTCTGTGTACGCTCAGGGTGCTGGTCCGTCTGACTAACCTGTCTCTGTGTACGCTCAGGGTGCTGGTCCGTCTGACTAACCTGTCTCTGTGTACGCTCAGGGTGCTGGTCCGTCTGACTAACCTGTCTCTGTGTACGCTCAGGGTGCTGGTCCGTCTGACTAACCTGTCTCTGTGTACGCTCAGGGTGCTGGTCCGTCTGACTAACCTGTCTCTGTGTACGCTCAGGGTGCTGGTCCGTCTGACTAACCTGTCTCTGTGTACGCTCAGGGTGCTGGTCCGTCTGACTAACCTGTCTCTGTGTACGCTCAGGGTGCTGGTCCGTCTGACTAACCTGTCTCTGTGTACGCTCAGGGTGCTGGTCCGTCTGACTAACCTGTCTCTGTGTACGCTCAGGGTGCTGGTCCGTCTGACTAACCTGTCTCTGTGTACGCTCAGGGTGCTGGTCCGTCTGACTAACCTGTCTCTGTGTACGCTCAGGGTGCTGGTCCGTCTGACTAACCTGTCTCTGTGTACGCTCAGGGTGCTGGTCCGTCTGACTAACCTGTCTCTGTGTACGCTCAGGGTGCTGGTCCGTCTGACTAACCTGTCTCTGTGTACGCTCAGGGTGCTGGTCCGTCTGACTAACCTGTCTCTGTGTACGCTCAGGGTGCTGGTCCGTCTGACTAACCTGTCTCTGTGTACGCTCAGGGTGCTGGTCCGTCTGACTAACCTGTCTCTGTGTACGCTCAGGGTGCTGGTCCGTCTGACTAACCTGTCTCTGTGTACGCTCAGGGTGCTGGTCCGTCTGACTAACCTGTCTCTGTGTACGCTCAGGGTGCTGGTCCGTCTGACTAACCTGTCTCTGTGTACGCTCAGGGTGCTGGTCCGTCTGACTAACCTGTCTCTGTGTACGCTCAGGGTGCTGGTCCGTCTGACTAACCTGTCTCTGTGTACGCTCAGGGTGCTGGTCCGTCTGACTAACCTGTCTCTGTGTACGCTCAGGGTGCTGGTCCGTCTGACTAACCTGTCTCTGTGTACGCTCAGGGTGCTGGTCCGTCTGACTAACCTGTCTCTGTGTACGCTCAGGGTGCTGGTCCGTCTGACTAACCTGTCTCTGTGTACGCTCAGGGTGCTGGTCCGTCTGACTAACCTGTCTCTGTGTACGCTCAGGGTGCTGGTCCGTCTGACTAACCTGTCTCTGTGTACGCTCAGGGTGCTGGTCTGTCTGTCTAACCTGTCTCTGTGTACGCTCAGGGTGCTGGTCCGTCTGACTAACCTGTCTCTGTGTACGCTCAGGGTGCTGGTCCGTCTGACTAACCTGTCTCTGTGTACGCTCAGGGTGCTGGTCCGTCTGACTAACCTGTCTCTGTGTACGCTCAGGGTGCTGGTCCGTCTGACTAACCTGTCTCTGTGTACGCTCAGGGTGCTGGTCCGTCTGGCTAACCTGTCTCTGTGTACGCTCAGGGTGCTGGTCCGTCTGACTAACCTGTCTCTGTGTACGCTCAGGGTGCTGGTCCGTCTGACTAACCTGTCTCTGTGTACGCTCAGGGTGCTGGTCCGTCTGACTAACCTGTCTCTGTGTACGCTCAGGGTGCTGGTCCGTCTGACTAACCTGTCTCTGTGTACGCTCAGGGTGCTGGTCCGTCTGACTAACCTGTCTCTGTGTACGCTCAGGGTGCTGGTCCGTCTGACTAACCTGTCTCTGTGTACGCTCAGGGTGCTGGTCCGTCTGACTAACCTGTCTCTGTGTACGCTCAGGGTGCTGGTCCGTCTGACTAACCTGTCTCTGTGTACGCTCAGGGTGCTGGTCCGTCTGACTAACCTGTCTCTGTGTACGCTCAGGGTGCTGGTCCGTCTGACTAACCTGTCTCTGTGTACGCTCAGGGTGCTGGTCCGTCTGACTAACCTGTCTCTGTGTACGCTCAGGGTGCTGGTCCGTCTGACTAACCTGTCTCTGTGTACGCTCAGGGTGCTGGTCCGTCTGACTAACCTGTCTCTGTGTACGCTCAGGGTGCTGGTCCGTCTGACTAACCTGTCTCTGTGTACGCTCAGGGTGCTGGTCCGTCTGACTAACCTGTCTCTGTGTACGCTCAGGGTGCTGGTCCGTCTGACTAACCTGTCTCTGTGTACGCTCAGGGTGCTGGTCCGTCTGACTAACCTGTCTCTGTGTACGCTCAGGGTGCTGGTCCGTCTGACTAACCTGTCTCTGTGTACGCTCAGGGTGCTGGTCCGTCTGACTAACCTGTCTCTGTGTACGCTCAGGGTGCTGGTCCGTCTGACTAACCTGTCTCTGTGTACGCTCAGGGTGCTGGTCCGTCTGACTAACCTGTCTCTGTGTACGCTCAGGGTGCTGGTCCGTCTGACTAACCTGTCTCTGTGTACGCTCAGGGTGCTGGTCCGTCTGACTAACCTGTCTCTGTGTACGCTCAGGGTGCTGGTCCGTCTGACTAACCTGTCTCTGTGTACGCTCAAGGTGCTGGTCCGTCTGACTAACCTGTCTCTGTGTACGCTCAGGGTGCTGGTCCGTCTGACTAACCTGTCTCTGTGTACGCTCAGGGTGCTGGTCCGTCTGACTAACCTGTCTCTGTGTACGCTCAGGGTGCTGGTCCGTCTGACTAACCTGTATCTGTGTACGCTCAGGGTGCTGGTCCGTCTGACTAACCTGTCTCTGTGTACGCTCAGGGTGCTGGTCCGTCTGACTAACCTGTCTCTGTGTACGCTCAGGGTGCTGGTCCGTCTGACTAACCTGTCTCTGTGTACGCTCAGGGTGCTGGTCCGTCTGACTAACCTGTCTCTGTGTACGCTCAGGGTGCTGGTCCGTCTGACTAACCTGTCTCTGTGTACGCTCAGGGTGCTGGTCCGTCTGACTAACCTGTCTCTGTGTACGCTCAGGGTGCTGGTCCGTCTGACTAACCTGTCTCTGTGTACGCTCAGGGTGCTGGTCCGTCTGACTAACCTGTCTCTGTGTACGCTCAGGGTGCTGGTCCGTCTGACTAACCTGTCTCTGTGTACGCTCAGGGTGCTGGTCCGTCTGACTAACCTGTCTCTGTGTACGCTCAGGGTGCTGGTCCGTCTGACTAACCTGTCTCTGTGTACGCTCAGGGTGCTGGTCCGTCTGACTAACCTGTCTCTGTGTACGCTCAGGGTGCTGGTCCGTCTGACTAACCTGTCTCTGTGTACGCTCAGGGTGCTGGTCCGTCTGACTAACCTGTCTCTGTGTACGCTCAGGGTGCTGGTCCGTCTGACTAACCTGTCTCTGTGTACGCTCAGGGTGCTGGTCCGTCTGACTAACCTGTCTCTGTGTACGCTCAGGGTGCTGGTCCGTCTGACTAACCTGTCTCTGTGTACGCTCAGGGTGCTGGTCCGTCTGACTAACCTGTCTCTGTGTACGCTCAGGGTGCTGGTCCGTCTGACTAACAGGCCTCTGTGTACGCTCAGGGTGCTGGTCCGTCTGACTAACCTGTCTCTGTGTACGCTCAGGGTGCTGGTCCGTCTGACTAACCTGTCTCTTGTACGCTCAGGGTGCTGGTCCGTCTGACTAACCTGTCTCTGTGTACGCTCAGGGTGCTGGTCCGTCTGACTAACCTGTCTCTGTGTACGCTTAGGGTGCTGGTCCGTCTGACTAACCTGTCTCTGTGTACGCTCAGGGTGCTGGTCCGTCTGACTAACCTGTCTCTGTGTACGCTCAGGGTGCTGGTCCGTCTGACTAACCTGTCTCTGTGTACGCTCAAGGTGCTGGTCCGTCTGACTAACCTGTCTCTGTGTACGCTCAGGGTGCTGGTCCGTCTGACTAACCTGTCTCTGTGTACGCTCAGGGTGCTGGTCCATCTGACTAACCTGTCTCTGTGTACGCTCAGGGTGCTGGTCCGTCTGACTAACCTGTATCTGTGTACGCTCAGGGTGCTGGTCCGTCTGACTAACCTGTCTCTGTGTACGCTCAGGGTGCTGGTCCGTCTGACTAACCTGTCTCTGTGTACGCTCAGGGTGCTGGTCCGTCTGACTAACCTGTCTCTGTGTACGCTCAGGGTGCTGGTCCGTCTGACTAACCTGTCTCTGTGTACGCTTAGGGTGCTGGTCCGTCTGACTAACCTGTCTCTGTGTACGCTCAGGGTGCTGGTCCTTGTCGCTAAGTCTCATTTTTACATTATTGTTCATATAGTCATGATTTAACCTTCTATTTTCATTGTCAGATTTGCTGAAGTTGGTATTGTCCTTAACCATCTTCTCCCTCATCTTAAAATGGTCAATCAATAGCCCCCCCAGAGATAACTTCTGTCAGAGTTATAAGGACTATGATAAATGTCCCTGATGCAACATCTCCACTCATCCTTCCAAGGAGTTTGCATCTCGTCATGGTCTTCTCCATGATCCCTCCAGAAACTCCAACTTTTCTCTCCACCACCACCTAGGTTTGATAAAATAAAACAAATACACAAAAACAAACACAGAAATAATAATGAATATAAGAATAATACAACACTATAATAACAATGGAAGTCTATACAAATATCCCCTTAAGTTCAGTCCTTCCCCAACTGCTCCGAAGTTGGTGTCTGTGTCCTAGGTGCTCCTTTAAGCCTGGACGCATGTATCCACTGCGGTTGACCTTTAACCTTAACCGCTGTACGTGTCACCAGAAGAACCTGTGTAAAAAAAATGAGCCCAATAAGATATTGGTCAAGATTATGTTAAATGATTTTAACATATTGAACCATATAGCCTGTATGCATGGTCTATTAGCATATGTTAAATGATTTTAACATATTGAACCATATAGCCTGTATGCATGGTCTATTAGCATATGTTAAATGATTTTAACATACTGAACCATATATCCTATATTCATGGTCTATTATCAGATGTGCTATTAGCAATAAGCATGATCACCTGTAGGTCAACGGATGCAGCATAGTGGCTATAAATGAAGCATGGGGTTTGTCCATCTGCATTTACCCCATTGGACACAACTTCCTGATTATTATTATTATTTATTATTATTATTATTCACTCAGAATTGTTGGTGGGGGGTTTCTATTACAAAGTTGCCCTTTTAAGATGCCGTTGCCCCTTTAAGAGCTCTATTGCAAATGTTCCTAAACCATGCTTGATACTCCGGTTTTAAGATGCCGTTGCCCCTTTAAGAGCTCTGTTGCAAATGTTCCTAAACCATGCTTGATACTCCGGTTTTAAGATGCCGTTGCCCCTTTAAGAGCTCTGTTGTGAATGTTCCTAAACCATGCTTGATTCTCCGGTTTTAAGAAGCCGTTGCCCCTTTAAGAGCTCTATTGCAAATGTTCCTAAACCATGCTTGATACTCCAGTTTTAAGATGCCGTTGCCCCTTTAAGAGCTCTGTTGTGAATGATCCTAAACCATGCTTGATACTCCGGTTTTAAGATGCTGTTGCCCCTTTAAGAGCTATGTTGCAAATGTTCCTAAACCATGCTTGACACTCCAGTTGTAACTGCATTTTAAAAACAATGCATTAGCGCAATTGTAGGAGTATAGAAATAAACATGTTATCAATGGAAAGCTTGGATCCCCCTCTTTTTCAACAATGGTCAAAACTGCTTTCAAAAGTGTTTTCCCCTTGATCGCATTAAGAGTTGTTGTCCGTTGACTGCTTGAATAAACGGCCCTACAAAGGCAAAGATCATCAACTAGAAAACAGTCCAACTGAAGACAAAAAAGGCTTTAAAGTTGTTTTTGCTGTCCAGCCAAATATGTCGTAGGTAGATAAGTGTAAATGCACTGATGTATCATCTTATTATGACCACTGATCTGACCTATGACCCTAAAATGCTGATACTGCACTCTGCCTTTGTGTGACCTTAAACAGCTGTATGGGTCATGCAAAAGCAAAGTGCAGTATGTAGAAATCTAAATGTGTTTATCCAGCTTTGTTGTTGTTTTTAATGGTGTTGTGTAGTTGTGTTTTCATGTTTTGAATGTTGTATTGTAGCAACCCTCAAGCTGTTTTTATCCATAAGGTAAGAACTATTTCATCACGGAGAATGTTTATACTTATGTGACTTTGTATTAATATCAATGCTGTCCTTTTCTTTATGTTAGCCAGCATTTCAATATTTTGTTTGCTATCTTTCTTACCATTATCTGGGTATTTGCATTTCATGCGACTTAAACCATAATGTTTCCCAGTGATTGTGCCATGTTTTATTCTGGTGATAACTGGATCACTGGCTGTCTCATTGAGTGTGTGAGGGTGAGTGTCATGGTCGGGATGGCCTGAACTCAGAGCCTGATAGAATACCAAGGAAAACCGTAGTAACTGCAGTAGAACATGGTGGAACAAACCAGATGGCAGTAACCTCACTTACTGCTGTTTCCTTGGTTTTACTGGGATTTGTAGTTACAGCAAATTTGACCCTCCATTTTCTCTGAAATAGAAGATAATTGAACCAGGACACTTTGTCACAAGATATAACAGATACTACGAAGTCTGATTAGGTCTGAACTCATCTTTGACCAAATGTGTAGCAGCAGTTCGCAATTGTACGGCAGAATAGCTGTGCACATAATCCTAATACCTCTTCATGGACTACATTTGAACACTTGACAGTGTCTTCTGTTAGGGTGTGAACTGGTATGGTAAGATTACCTAGTGGGGCCAGTAACTGAAAGGTTGCTGGTTCGAATACCTGAGCCGTCAAGGTAAAAATCTGTCTGTGCCCTTAAGCAAGGCACTTACACATGATTTGCTCCAGGGGGCGCCGTACTACTATGGCCCTGTAAAACAACGCATTTCACTGCATCTATCCGGTGTCTGTGACAATACATTTACAAATATTGTATTATTTATTACAACAGTTAATTTAACAATGCTGGTTATAAATCTTGTTGACATTCATCCAAGGACACAACTTGACTTGCATTACACTCTCACTCCAGAAAAATATTCTCATGAAATCATATGACCTATAATTAGAGAAAAGGATTCCTGTGAACGTTGGCCTGCTACAAGCAGGAAACAATTATGGATGTGTGATCTGTCTTGGTACCTTTTTGGGGTAACCACATTGGAACATTCCAACATTCATCTTTAAGGACATGAACTGGCAGAACAGGTTTCAGCAAAGTATGGAGTCATTGTTTCAGGAAGGTGTCTCCATGGCGATAGGAGGGGCAGGAGGCAGACTAAGGGCAAGGGAAGCCACCTGAACTACTGCCTCAACAAGGCAAAGAGCAGTCTACGCAAACAGTGAATCTGAGAAAAATGGCTTTAAAGTTGTTTTTTTTGGTCCATGCATACCAACCATGACCACTGATCTGACCTATGACCCCTTAAATGCTGATACTGCACTCTGCCTTTGTATGACCTTAAACAGCTATATGGGTAATGCAAAAGCAAAGTGCAGTATGTAGAAATCTAAATGTGTTTATCCAGCTTTCTTGTTGTTTTTCTGTTTGATGGAAACAGTTTGAGTGTTGTAACTATATTCCAACTGTATTTAATGGTGTTATGTAGTCGTGTTTTCATGTTTTCAATGTTGTATAGGAGTAGGCCTAACCCTCACCAATATTTCTGTTGATGGAGAGAGACACCAGACAAGATGAGAGACATCAATAGACGACACAGAGAAAGTGATGGAGAGAGAGAGAGAGACACCAGACAAGACACAGAGACAGCAACAGAAGAATATGATATGATGGAGAGAGACAACAGACAAGACACAGAGACAGCAACAGAAGGGGGTAGACGAGAGAACAGCAAACAGAAGAGGGAGACAAGAGAGACAGTAACAGAAGAGGGCAGACAAGAGAGACAGCAACAGAAGAGGGGAGACAAGAGAGACAGCAACAGAAGAGGGCAGACAAGAGAGACAGCAACAGAAGAGGGCAGACAAGAGAGACAGCAACAGAAGAGGGGAGACAAGAACAGAAAGCAACAGAAGAGGGGAGACAAGAGAGACAGCAACAGAAGAGGGGAGACAAGAGAGACAGCAACAGAAGAGGGTCAACAAGAGAGACAGCAACAGAAGAGGGGAGACAAGAGAGACAGCAACAGAAGAGGGCAGACAAGAGAGACAGCAACAGAAGAGGGGAGACAAGAGAGACAACAACAGAAGACGGCAGACAAGAGAGACAGCAACAGAAGAGGGTCAACAAGAGAGACAGCAACAGAAGAGGGGAGACAAGAGCGACAGCAACAGAAGAGGGAGACAAGAGAGACAGCAACAGAAGAGGGGAGACAAGAGAGACAGCAACAGAAGAGGGGAGACAAGAGAGACAGCAACAGAAGAGGGCAGACAAAAGAGACAGCAACAGAAGAGGGGAGAAAAGAGAGACAGCAACAGAAGAGCTATTCTGCCGTACAATTGCAAACTGCTGCTACACATTTGGTCAAAGATGAGTTCAGACCTAAATCAGGCTTCATAGTATCTGTTATATCTTGTGACAAAGTGTCTGTTCAAATATCTTCCGTTTTAGAGAAAATGGAGGGTCAAATTTGATGCAACTACAAATCCCAGTAAAAACCAAGGAAACAGCAGTAAGTGAGGTTACTGCCATCTGGCTTTGTTCCACCATGTTCTACTGCAGTTACTACGGTTTTCCTTGGTATTCTATCAGGCTCTGAGTTCAGGCCATCCCGACCATGACACTCACCCTCATACACTCCATGAGACAGCCAGTGATCCAGTTATCACCAGAATAAAACATGGCACAATTCCGCGGATAATTTTGGTCATGAAGTCAGTCTTGTCCAAAACTGAGTTTAGTGAGACTTGTGGTTGTGACTGCATCACAACGTACAACGTGAATGAAGGTTGCCCACATGCCCACACCAAGTAATAATCAATTCAGAATGCAACTGCATGCGACCCAATCGTAATGCCTGTGGTAAATTTGGGTTGACTTTGGATATCCCTATGGGGCTAGTTAGGGACCATCAGTAAATTACACCATGTACATGGGACAACATGTTAAAATTCCAATAGCTCCAAATTTGGATTGCAAAACTAAAGAGAAACATCAGACAAGACAAAGAGACAGCAACAGAAGAATATGATATGATGGAGAGAGACACCAGACAAGACACAGAGACAGCAACAGAAGAATAGGATATGATGGAGAGAGACACCAGACAAGATGAAAGACATCAATAGACGACACAGAGAAAGTGATAGAGAGACAGAGGAGGGGAGAACACACAGTAGACTATCACTAAAAGCTGATATAGGGATTATAATTACTGCACTGTGTGTGTGTGTGTGTGTGAGAGAGAGAGAGAGAGAGAGAGAGAGAGAGAGAGAGAGAGAGAGAGAGAGAGAGAGAGAGAGAGAGAGAGAGAGAGAGCGAGAGAGAGAGAGAGAGAGAGAGAGAGGCGAGAGAGAGAGAGAGAGAGAGAGAGAGAGAGAGAGAGAGAGAGAGAGAGAGAGAGAGAGAGAGAGAGAGAGAGAGAGAGAGAGAGAGAGAGAGAGAGAGAGAGAGAGAGAGAGAGAAAGAGTGTTTAGGTACTGTGGGATTATTTAATCAGTTTGGCTCATTGGACAGGTCAGAGTCTATATTTGAAGTTCTTGAGTGGTTTTTGGCAATACACTGGTGATGTATTCCTGGATTTAGCTGTTGAAATTCCTTCCTGGACCCTCCTACTGGCTGTGGGCTAAGCCACCGATGTCTTCAAATCCTAGGGTAGAGAGGAGCTGCTACCCCTGGGGAGAGAGGAGCTGCTACCCCTGGGGAGAGAGGAGCTGCTACCCCTGGGGAGAGAGGAGCTGTTACCCCTGGGGAGAGAGGAGCTGTTACCCCTGGGGAGAGAGGAGCTGTTACCCCTGGGGAGAGAGGAGCTGTTACCCCTGGGGAGAGAGGAGCTGTTACCCCTGGGGAGAGAGGAGCTGTTACCCCTGGGGAGAGAGGAGCTGTTACCCCTGGGGAGAGAGGAGCTGCTAGCCCTGGGGAGAGAGGAGCTGCTACCCCTGGGGAGAGAGGAGCTGATACCCCTGGGGAGAGAGGAGCTGATACCCCTGGGGAGACCTGAGCTGCTACCCCTGGGGAGAGAGGAGCTGCTACCCCTGGGGAGAGAGGAGCTGCTACCCCTGGGGAGAGAGGAGCTGCTACCCCTGGGGAGAGAGGAGCTGCTACCCCTGGGGAGAGAGGAGCTGCTACCCCTGGGGAGAGAGGAGCTGCTAACCCTGGGGAACGAGAGGAGCTGTTACCCCTGGGGAGAGAGGAGCTGCTACCCCTGGGGAGAGAAGAGCTGCTACCCCTGGGGAGAGAGGAGCTGCTACCCCTGGGGAGAGAGGAGCTGTTACCCCTGGGGAGAGAGGAGCTGTTACTTCTGGGGAGAGAGGAGCTGCTACCCCTGGGGAGAGAGGAGCTGCTAGCCCTGGGGAGAGAGGAGCTGCTACCCCTGGGGAGAGAGGAGCTGCTACCCCTGGGGAGAGAGGAGCTGATACCCCTGGGGAGAGAGGAGCTGTTACCCCTGGGGAGAGAGGAGCTGCTACCCCTGGGGAGAGAGGAGCTGCTACCCCTGGGGAGAGAGGAGCTGTTACCCCTGGGGAGAGATGAGCTGCTACCCCTGGGGAGAGAGGAGCTGCTACCCCTGGGGAGAGAGGAGCTGTTACCCCTGGGGAGAGAGGATTCGTTACCCCTGGGGAGAGAGGAGCTGTTACCCCTGGGGAGAGAGTAACTGCTACCCCTGGGGAGAGAGGAGCTGCTACCCCTGGGGAGAGAGGAGCTGCTACCCCTAGGGAGAGAGGAGCTGCTACCCCTGGGGAGAGAGGAGCTGTTACCCCTGGGGAGAGAGGAGCTGCTACCCCTGGGGAGAGAGGAGCTGTTACCCCTGGGGAGAGAGGAGCTGTTACCCCTGGGGAGAGAGGAGCTGCTACCCCTGGGGAGAGAGGAGATGCTACCCCTGGGGAGAGAGGAGTTGCTACCCCTGGGGAGAGAGGAGTTGCTACCCCTGGGGAGAGAGGAGCTGATACCCCTGGGGAGAGAGGAGCTGCTACCCCTGGGGAGAGAGGAGCGGTTACCCCTGGGGAGAGAGGAGCGGTTACCCCTGGGGAGAGAGGAGCTGCAATGAAGAGAGACGGTGACCCTGCTCGGGAAGAGCTTAATGACTGGTGATTGTTGGGGCACGTTTGGCAGGAGCTTCATTGATGAAGACTGCTGAACTTGCTGATGTTTCACAATATGCCGTGGCCGTCTCAGTCACCAGGTCTCAACCCAATGGAAGACAACCATCAACAAAACACTAAATTATGGAATTTCTTGTGGAAGAATGATGTCACATCCCTCCAATAGAGTTCAAGATACTTTTTTTTCTTTTTTCTTTTTTCAACCTTGACAATAAACATGTTAATGAACCACAAACACTTGATGTTTAGGGATGGCACACACATAGGGAGACAGTTTGCGTTGCTTCCCACATATGCACCTAGGAAGATGTAGTGTTTCTCAACCTGTCATTTTACATAATGTTGCAAGACACATACCATCAAATGAATCCATAGACTTTTGTCCATATTTACAGAAGGCTGTCATTTCACAAATTGTTCCTATATTGAAAGGACATAGGGAAAATAAAGTCAAACATTTCAATACAAAATAATAAAAACAATCACAGCATTACTCAGTCTTAATGTATTTTAACCATATTAACCTGTTTAATCAAATTGTTTTCATTTGGAACACTAAATCAGAACTACATTTGGAGTTCCAGACACTTGTAGAATGTATGCCAAGGCACATTGTAAGAGCTATAAAGAGACAGGGAGTGGGAGAGAGAACAGGTAGAACCTGATATGGAAATGAGCAGAACAAACTAAAGGAACTTTCCACCACCGAATGATCATTCCAGACTCTACTTCTATTGAGAGACATAGAAAAGGTAAGACGACGATTGTTATGATATTAATATAGTTGATGATATTGTTATGTGTATTAATATAGTTGATGATATTGTTATGTGTATTAATATAGTTGATGATATTGTTATGTGTATAATATAGTTTATGATATTGTTATGTGTATTAATATAGTTGATGATATTGTTATGTGTATTAATATAGTTGATGATATTGTTATGTGTATTAATATAGTTGATGATATTGTTATGTGTATTCATATAGTTGATGATATTGTTATGTGTATTAATATAGTTGATGATATTGTTATGTGTATTAATATAGTTGATTATATGTTTTGTGGACAGTGTTATAATAGGCCTACTCTCCTTAACATGTTTTGGATATAAATTAGATGCGTGGGGTGAATTCGTTCTGTTTCCATCTGAGTGCCCCAGGGTGATCACTCCTACACTATCTAGAATCTAAAAGGGTTCTTTGGCTGTCCCCATAGGAGAACCCTTTGTAGAACCCTTTTTGGTCCTAGGTAGAACCCTTTTGGGTTCCATGAAGAATCCTTTCCACAGAGGGTTCTACATGGAAGCCAGAAGGGTTTTACCTGGAACCCAAAAGCGTTCTCCTGTGGGGACAGCCAGAGGACCCTTTTGGAACTCTTTTTTCTAAGAGTGTACTGTATCATAGGTCTATAGACTTGTCTTCTCAAAACAGGCTTAAAACACAACAAGCAACAACATTTTCTCTTTCTAATCTACTGTTAACTCTTTTCACTCAGGAAGGTATTTCGTGAGAAAGAGAGACAAATAAATACAGTGGAAAGACTAACAACAACTTACACTTCCTCGAAACAGGTTGTGTGTGTTCATTAGTGCCCACCGTAGCAAAACGTTTGGCAACAGAAACCGTTTAGGTCACGTTGGACAGCGTTTGGAGTAAACTGTTTATGCAACATTTTATAACTGTTGGCTGCGGAGTCAACTAATGAACACGACCCAGGTAGTAGCCTACAACTCGGCTGTTGATGCCTGCCTCATGCTGAAACCTGTATGTAGCCTGAGGGGTGGACTATGATGCAAGCTAGATATACTGGTTAAAACCGATTTGTAGGTGATCAATCCTGCTACTGATAACCACTGTGAACTGATCTGAACCGGTTTAGGCTGGTCATCTAGGATATGTAGGCTATAGCTGAGGTATAGACCTCCATCTGCATATCACTAACAAACCACTATTATATATTATAACCTAGCCTACTTTACATAATATAAATCTCTTACTTGTTGCAAAAAACCTTTCTGTACGGATCTGATCCCCCTCAGATCAATCATGTCCATTTTAGCCCTTCTGTCTACATTCTCAGATACGTTTAGAAAAGAACAGATTGAAAGAAATAGTCTACTTTTAATAAATACACATTAGCCTAAGAGAGTGGAAGGGCTGAGAGGAATGTGGCCTTGTGTTGCTGCACTGTCTATAACTACCTAAACAAACAGTAACAGGGAGATGAGGTGAAAGATATCAGTCACGACTACATGTTGTTACAGGCTTTGGTATTTCCATTTATATTTTGAGGTTGGACGTTAGCATGTTGGCCGCACCTCTTGGCGCCACCTCATTAGACAGTATGCTTATGCCTGTGCTGGCTTGTCATCTCTTTAGTCAGAAGGGTTCCATCTGTTATGTGATATTGAAGAGCAGCTGGCCCAGTGTTCTGCTCGTCATCTCTTTAGTCAGAAGGGTTCCATCTGTTATGTGATATTGAAGAGCAGCTGGTCCAGTGTTCTGGCTGGCCTTAGAGATGTTAGAAGACTGGCACCTCTTTGTAGCTCTGCTTCTTTAAGTTGATGAACAAAGTCTTTCTGTCTTCTGTCTCCCAGGGTTTGGTCTGGTTTGGTCTGGTTTGGTTTGGTCTGGTTTGGTCTGGTTTGGTCTGGTTTGGTCTGGTTTGGTTTGGTCTGGTTTGGTCTGGTTTGGTGTGGTCTGGTTTGGTCTGGTTTGGTCTGGTTTGGTTTGGTCTGGTTTGGTCTGGTTTGGTTTGGTCTGGTCTGGTTTGGTGTGGTTTGGTTTGGTCTGGTTTGGTTTGGTCTGGTTTGGTCTGGTTTGGTTTGGTTTGGTTTGGTCTGGTTTGGTTTGGTCTGGTTTGGTCTGGTTTGGTCTGGTTTGGTCTGGTTTGGTTTGGTCTGGTTTGGTCTGGTTTGGTGTGGTCTGGTTTGGTCTGGTTTGGTCTGGTTTGGTTTGGTCTGGTTTGGTTTGGTCTGGTCTGGTTTGCTCTGGTTTGCTCTGGTCTGGTTTGGTTTGGTGTGGTCTGGTCTGGTTTGGTCAGGTTTGGTCTGGTTTGGTCTGGTTTGGTTTGGTCTGGTTTGGTTTGCTCCACTTGTTTTTTTACTCCATATTGTAAGTTGGAGGGTTTTTATTTCAGATGTCCTCGTCTGGAGCCACTTCAATGGGCACTCATGGTGGGAGTCTTTTAGGTACCACTTTCTTGTTGCTAGTCAACATTCAGTGGACACTAGGGATTGGACGATTAATACCGGAGCTACGATGCACCGTTGCAGTTTTCAAAGCACTACTGATTCGACACAACGTATAATAATAAGAATAATATGCCATTTAGCAGACGCTTTGACTTACAGTCATGCATGCATACATTTTTGTGTATGGGTGGTCCCGGGGAACCCACTACCCTGGCGTTACAAGCGCCGTGCTCTACCAGCTGAGCTACAGAGGACCACGTATCAGTGCTTGTATCAAAGTAACAATACTATGTAATACTGCTGGAATCTTTGTGTTTTTATCTATACTGAACAAAAATATAAACGCAACATGTAAAGTGTTGGTCCCATGTTTCATGAGCTGAAATAAAAGATTCCAGAAATTTTCCATTCGCACAAAAAGCTTATTTCTCTCAAATTTTGTGCACAAATTTGTTAACATCCCTGTTAGTGAGCATTTCTCAGTTGCCAAGATAATCCATCCACCTGACAGGGGTGGAATATCAAGAAGCTGATTAAACAGCATGATCATTACACAGGTACACCTTGTGCTGGGGACAATAAAAGGCCACTCGAAAATGTGCAGTTTTCTCACACAACACAATGCCACAGATGTCTCAGGTTTTGAGGGAGCGTGCCATTGGCATGCTGACTGCAGGAATGTCCACCAGAGCTGTTGACAGATAATTTAATGTTCATTTCTCTACCATAAGCTGCCTCCAATGTCGTTTTAGAGAATTTGGCAGTACGTCCAACCGGCCTCACAAAATGCGAGAGATCTCACTGATTTCTCCCTGGTGCCAGTGCTTTTTTTTTAGATGCAAAGTCTCTTTCAAACACTGACCTCTACTGGACACCTTATTTATACATTTAGTTTGATGTCTTCCAGTTTGTAGCCCCTGAATGGGAGCTTAGCAGGTAGGGACGGGGATTGGGATTTCCCATTGTTGTTTAAATAATGTGTTTTATTTATGATAATCTTCTGTATTTAGTATCCTAAATAATACCACAGATGCATCGTTTTTGAAAACATAACTAACTAAATGTTGTTTATTAGTCCTCAAATCTATCCATTGCGTTTTCTGCTAAATTTGTTGAAAGCCCCAAAGCGTTCAGAAAGCCTCTGATTCCCATCACTAGTGGACACCCCCATGAGTGTCTTTCAGAACCCCTCCTAAAACCACCTGTTTCGTTTTGGTTGTTGTTAATGACTCTTTGTTAGGTCCTTCTTCTGTTTGAGAGACAATGTTTTATTTCTTGTTGAGGAACGTAACAATGTTCCAGTGATACAATTAAATCACCCGACTATTTGCATGTGTCTGTTAGTAAATGTTTTATTTCTAAGAGATCATGAGTAAAAGAGAACAATTGACATTCTAGAATGAGTTGTCACTGTGTTCACCACAACCAACATGCTGCATCTCTGTTTAGGGGTCAGTGGTCTAAAATGAGTCTCTCTGGGGAGAGAGAGGAGGGGGGCCCTGCCTCTAAAATGAGTCTCTCTGGGGAACATGACACCAAAGCTAAGAGGTGAGATGACAATTATGAAGAATTTATTATGTTTATTTCCAAAATGCTATTTCCTCCAAAAAATCACATTTGTGTTTTAAAAAATATATAATTTATTGCCAATATTACTTTTCTCAGATTTGTAATTCATAGATTTTAAATGTGTATGCATTTTTTTGTTGTTGTTTGCAAAACACTACATTTCCATTGTTCAGCTAGAATAAAATGTTTATATCCTGTATATATGACTGTGATATGTGGTTGTCTCACCTAGCTATCGTAAGATGAATGCACTTACAGATGCCATATCTTAATTTGACCCAGTTTCTCTCAGCAGGAAAATAATCCTGCAGCAACAGGAAATGTGAATTATTATGTGGATTATAATTAATGGACATTTTTTGTAGGGGTTGATACATTTTTCATTATAGCAAAATAAGTCTGACATTTTGAAGTGGAAATTATAAACTTTAGAAGCCTTTTTAAACCTTGAATACATTTCCTGCTGTGTGGGAAAATTCATTTTCAAATTTCAAATTTTAAAAAAAGCAATAAGAAAGTAAAGTAAAAGAGAACAATGGACATTCTAGAATGAGTTGTTACTGTGGTAACCACAACCAACATGCTGCATCTCTGTTTAGGGGTCAGTGGTCTAAAATGAGTCTCTCTGAGGAGAGAGAGGAGGAGGGCCCTGCCTCTAAAATGAGTCTCTCTGGGGAACATGACACCAAAGCTAAGAGGTGAGATGACAATTTTATGAAGAATTTATTGATTTTATTTACAAAATAAATAGCTATCTTAAGATGAATGCACTTACTGTAAATCACTCTGGATTAGAGTATCTGCTAAATCAGGAGTTCTCAATCCGGGGTCAGTGGAGGTACTGCAGGGGTTCTGCAGCACCCTGACTGGACTCGTTGCAATGGAAGACATTTGATAGAATTTTAACACGACACAACCACTTTGCCTACTGTTCATTATTACCTAATATAATGCATATTTATTTATTTTTATACAAACACACTCTTCACACCCGTTTAACGACTCTAAATAAATAGCTTTGGCATCGTAGGCATCAGGGTCCCTTGCCAATAATGTTGCCTACAACTTTGCATACAATGTTCATTTTCATCGAACACATATTTCACCCTAGATGCCTTCAATTGCCCAATTTATAGCCATGGCCAATTTAGGATTCTTTTTTAACAACGTGATGTTGCGCTCCAAAGGGATAACTTGAAAAAACATGATGTAGGTAATTAAATAATCAAAAGAAAAACGTGTTTATTATACACTTAGAAAAGAAGGTTAATTATAGAACCAGAAATGCTTCTATCACTTCCTTAATATATGGAACCACTAAAAGTTATATATATTTTGGGGTTCAGTGAAGAAGAACCTCTAGAGTTCTGATCAACAGAAGGTGAATGTTTTGTGGATGTGAACCCAGCAGCCCTCCAGTGGTCAGATCAAGCCCGGCCGTTTTTTCCAGCGCCCGGCCCGGGATTCGAACCAGCCACCTTTCTGCCATAGGTCCAACTCCTGCCACAGCTCCAACTCCTTAGCCGCTGGGCGAAAACCTGAGTTACTCTTCAGAAATAAGCATGAGTTAATCTGCCAAAATGAAGACAACATGCTATGCAGACATTAATGGTATCACTTATACATAATTATTATACAGAAATCATTGCCAAAAGCACAAGACATACGGTTGCATGTAGGTCTATATTATTTATGGATTGATCATATAGAAATATAAAAATATTATTTTTAACTACTCCAAAGCAATTACATGTGGCGCAGGAACCACTGACTCACTGCATTATTCTATAGTATTATCAAGACACCTGCTGGTACCTCTTAACTGGTTAGGACAGCTCATGAGGTGTCCTAAATATCTACCGACTAGGTGGGACTAGAGGCTTCTTGCATAGCTTTAATTTATACCCATAAGTGTAAAATGTCTTTATTCTCAGCACTTATACGACCAATGTTCTACTCTGAGACACTTTGTGGATATGGGCCCAGATCTCAAAATATTGTTATAAAAAAAACTTTGAATGTTTGTTTTACATATAAAAATGAATATGACTAATGTAAGCCAGTGTAAAGACTGGGTTATGTATGCACTCACTAACTGTAAGTCACTCTGGATAAGAGCGTCTGCTAAGTGATTAAAATGTAAATATATTGTGTTGCTCTGCTCATGTCCGCGTTCTGGAACTGTCCGCGTTCACGCCCAGAACTGCCCGCGTCCACGTACGTTTTGGCGGCAAGCATATTGTCCAGTTACGCGCTGAGTGGACTGAGGTGATGTTGGGGAACAACGACAGAGTTCATTACAGTGTTGAGACGCCGAAGTTTATTGTTCAATTTGCTTTTTGCGTAATGGTCAGTGACAGTATGAGTGTAGCCAGATCCTTTTCACTCGCTATCCTTGGTTAATTGTGTGGTTCACCGGATTCGTCATCATCCTCGAGGGACAGACGAACGACCTGCTAGCTAGCCAAGCTAGTCGGTACAGCTAGCTAAGCTAGCTACTCTTTACCAGCAGCATCCTAGTTATCCTAGCTACCACTACATCATCACCGGCTGCCTGCATTTCTTGTGGACCGATGGAGCTCCCGGGTTGTTTCTTCCACCTGTTAAATACCGTGGAGGGCTTCTCCCTCTCTCGTTGACGGATGCTGGCTACCTACCATCCCTCTGTCCGGTTCTCCTCTCTTCACTAGATGGACGGTAACTTTAGTGTTTAACCCCTCTGTGTCCAAGGACTGAACTTTTTAATATTATTTTTGGGCCGCATCAAGTGACATTTTTTACAACGTTTATTTCGGATAAAATTAGTTCATTGCATCCGCCATGGAGCCCAGTTTCATAATATTACCTTCTGTCCCTGGTTATGAAGTAATCTCGAAACAACAGGCCTTATGTTTGAGCATTTTTCACCCTACCAGCTCCTATTAGTTCTATTGAGCTCCGTGACACCGACTCGCCTTCAGCACGTTCTATTCCCAGCCCATTGTTCTGCGTCACAATGCCAGCTTCACTATTGTTATCAATGAGACCTGCCTGCGTTAACCCTGTAGGTTTACCTCAGGTAACTTATTATTAACAAGGTTACGGCTACTTGGTGAGCGTTGACCCTGTAGGTTTACCTCAGGTAACTTATTATTAACAAGGATACAGCTACTTGGTGAGCGTTGACCCTGTAGGTTTACCTCAGGTAACTTATTATTAACAAGGTTACGGCTACTTGGTGAGCGTTAACCCTGTTGGTTTACCTCAGGTAACTTATTATTACCAAGGTTACGGCTACTTGGTGAGCGTTAACCCTGTAGGTTTACCTCAGGTAACTTATTATTACCAAGGTTACAGCTACTTGGTGAGCATTAACCCTGTAGGTTTACCTCAGGTAACTTATTATTAACAAGGTTACAGCTACTTGGTGAGCGTTAACCCTGTAGGTTTACCTCAGGTAACTTATTATTAACAAGGTCACGGCTACTTGGTGAGCGTTAACCCTGTAGGTTTATCTCAGGTAACTTATTATTAACAAGGTTACGGCTACTTGGTGAGCATTAACCCTGTAGGTTTACCTCAGGTAACTTATTATTAACAAGGTTACAGCTACTTGGTGAGCATTAACCCTGTAGGTTTACCTCAGGTAACTTGGTGAGCGACCTCACTGTTCACCTGAATACACGTTGTGGTTAGCCACTGTCATGGCGTGTAGCCATCAAACGTTAAACAGTTTCTGGTCATGGTCAACCATATATGTTTTAAGAAAAAAGTGTACAATCTAAAAAAAAACACGTCCCTGTTCTCTTTTTCAAGATGTGGCCGATTTAAACAGCCAGAAGACATTTTTTAAGTAAGAAATAACCATTTTTTTGACGACTTGTTGTTTCTAAATGGCTGCTGGGTAATTTGATATTCATCGAAATCTTAGTTTGTAGGCATGGAATTGAGCGAATGCTGCGCAGGTTCACTGAGTTGCAAACCAAATGGATATAATGGGGTGATTGTTGTCTAATCGGGTGGTCTAGCTAATGGATTTGTAGATCTGACGCAGTTGCTACCTCAGATTATGAACCTAGCAGATGTCGTGAATGAGTTATGTAGTACCCACAGACGGCCACAGGGAGGCGCAAGAGAGCTATAAACCATACTGTTTTTTTGCCTTACCCTAAACCTATCAATCAATCAATCAATCAAATGTATTTATAAAGCCCTTTTTACATCAGCAGATGTCATAAAGTGCTATACAGAAACTCTAACCCTAAATATAACCTATTTTAGCCTTAACCCTTAACCCTAATTCTATTTTAGCCATAACCCTAACCCCTAACCCTAGGTATAACCTATTTTAGCCTTAACCTTAACCCTAATTCTAGGGTAGGGTAGCCTAGAACACTTTTAGAAACTATTTTAGTAATAATATTATCTTAGTAAATACAATTATAGTACTAAATAACATTTTGATTATTTTGTTAATCAAAACCTGTCAAGCGTTTTGCTGTTTTTTTGTTGTTATTAGTTATTTTATGATATTTGTTATTGCAAGGCAGAACACTTGATAAATAAGACACATTTGTTTTATTTTTCAAATGTGGTTTGAACTGGGTGACCTAGTAACCTCTATGTGAAAGTCCAGCAATTGGCGTGGGATAGGTGGGGCAGGTTTGAGACTATTCTAAGGAATTAACAAGAAAAATACACTTTATTTATCAGCTGCCTCACCAATGTCTTTATGTGAATTAATAACTTTTAATTGCTAATTTTCCAATAGATGGCTGCATAAGACCACGAAGCATCAGTTATAGGCTACAAGCAGCAAAAATATATGTCCCATGATTTTCTAAAATGGTCACTCATTACTTCACAGTTATCCATCCACCCACCCACCCACCCACAAAGTGTCTTCCCTGCCACTGTTTTGGTAAAAAAGCTGGGCTTGGGCTGGAGAAATGTATCCACATAAATGTATAGACAGAGGATGGATGCTAAGACTGACCATCCATGGTACAAAAAATATAGTTTTAACCATGTTTTGAGGCTTTACAGTGTTTGGAGTAAAAAAAAACGTGTACTTTGGGTTCTGCTGAGCAGAGCTTCCCAAAGTCGGTCATGGCAGTTGAACTAAGCTCATGAGGCATTTATAAGTTATATTATTTTCTGAATCAATGGGTAGATATCATTAATTAATAAGTCCAAAAATGGATGTGGATCCAAAAATGGATGTGGATCCAAAAATGGATGTAGTAACTGTTGATTCACCTTCAACATAAACACAGACACTAGACACTGGAAATTAGATGTGCCTTGCAAAAGTATTCAGCCCCCTTGGCGTTTTTCCTATTTTGTTGCATTACAATCTGTAATTTAAATGGATTTTTATTTGGAATTCATGTAATGGACATACACAAAATAGTTCAAATTGGTGAAGTGAAATGAAATAAAGTCCACCTGTGTGCAATCTAAGTGTCACATGATCTCAGTATATGTACACCTGTTCTGAAAGGCCCCAGAGTCTGTAACACCACTAAGCAAGGGGCACCACCAAGCAAGCGGCACCATGAAGACCAAGGAGCTCTCCAAATAGGTCAGGGACAAAGTTGTGGAGAAGAACAGATCAGGGTTGGGTTATAAAAAAAGATCAGAAACTCACTAACTGTAAGTCGCTCTGGATAGCAACTGCTAAATGAAATGTAAAATTAAAAAATGTAATACCCCAAGAGACTTGCAGCTGTAATTGCCGCAAAAGGTGGCTCTACAAAGTAGTTACGCACGCTCAAGTTTTTTGTTTTTTTGTCTTATTTCTTGTTTGTTTCACCCCAAAAAATATTTTGCATCTTCAAAGTGGTAGGCATGTTGTGTAAATCAAATGATACAACCCCCCCCCCCCACCCCGACCCAAAATCCATTTTAATTCCAGGTTGTAAGGCAACAAAATAGGAAAAATGCCAAGGGGGGTGAATACTTTCGCAAGCCACTGTAGGTCCCACGGTTGACAGTGCATGTCAGAGCAAAAACCAAGCCATGAGGTCGAAATAATTGTCAGTAGAGCTCCGAGACAGGACAAAGAGACATCAGCCATTGTCCTTCTACACTACTTGTGTTAAATTAACAGTGTGTTTGTGAAATCATGATGATCTCTTTGTCAGGCTGTCAGGCTGTGGAGTCACAGAGAAAGGCTGTGCTTCTCTGGTCTCAGCTCCGAAGTCAAACCCCTCACACCTGAGAGAGCTGGATCTGAGTAACAATGACCTGTAGGATTCAGGAGTGGAGCTGCTCTCTGCTGGACTGGGGAATCCCCACTGTAAACTGGAGACTCTCTGGTCAGTATTCCTGTATTTGGTCAACAAGTGATAACTGTTCACCAGATCCACATGAGTTTACCAGGCACACATAGTCCACACCATATGTGTTTGGACAGTGAAGCTTACAGTTTTACATTTGGTGCTATGCTCCAGCATTTTGGATTTGAGATAAAATGTTTCATATTAGGCGACATTACAGAATGTCACCTTTTTTATTTGATGTTAATAGTGAGAGGTTAGTATGTTTTGTTGTAGCCTCTGTAACTCTCTTATTCATTATTATTCATGATTCATTCATGATATTTCTTAATCATGGCAGTCACAAGCTTGATTTAGTCATTGTCGGCAAGGAATATGGGAACTGTCGTGGTAGTTATTCGAATCAAAGGAGAGACTTTTAGATTTCCTCAAAGCAATTTAGCTTGATTAATTACTGCAGTAATGGAGTGTTAACAGTCACCGAGTTAAAGCTAAGGTTACAGTTAAGGTGTCGAGTTAAAGCCCCAAAATAAACAGGATTAGTTTACAACTCTTTATAGTCTTCCTGAGTCCTTGTGACAAAGAACAGATACGTGAAATTATACAAAGGTACATTGTGCTCTCATGTAACAGACATCAAGATTTACATGGAGCCAAATATCTGTCTCCAGTTCATTTACTGCTTGTTTATACAGACATACTAATGCAACATAGGACACTAAGTCTTTGCCTTAATTTATGAATTTGGGTGTTAATTAATCACCTGGAGGGAGGGTTCTCCTCACAACCATCCATACCATGATACCTTGCATTATACAACCATCAATCCAAAACTCATGGACCAGGCAAGGAGGGCATTAATCAGAGAGGCAACAAAGAGCCCAAAGATAACCCTGAAGGAGCTGCAAAGCTCCACAGCGGAGATTGGAGTATCTGTCCATAGGACCACTTTAAACTGTACACTCCACACAGCTGTGCTTTACGGAAGTGTGGCCAGAAAAAAAGCCATTGCTTTAAGAAAAAAATAAGCAAAAAGGCATGTGGGAGACTCCCCAAACATATGGAAGAAGGTACTCTGGTCAGATGAGACTAAAATTGAGCTTCTGGCTATCAAGGAAAACGCTATGTCTGGCGCAAACCCAACACCTCTCATCACCCCGAGAACACCATCCCCACAGTGAAGCATGGTGGTGGCAGCATCATGCTGTGGGGATGTTTTTCATCGGCAGGGACTGGGAAACTGGTCAGAATTGAAGGAATGATGGATGGTGCTATATACAGGGAAATTCTTGAGGGTTCACCTTCCAGCAGGACAATGACCCTAAGCATACACTCGAGTGGTTTAAGGGGAAACATTTACATGTCTTGGAATGGCCTAGTCAAAGCCCAGACCTCAATCCAATTGAGAATACTTTCGCAACCTACTGTAAAGGTGTGATTAACATAATGTTGTAATTCTACGACAGACCAAATACTAAACTTTTGACTACTTTAATACACTATAAGTGAATTGGTCAGAATACTTATGACTTCTTCAAATAGGGGGACTAGATACATAAAGTGCTTTCATTTCTAAATGGTGAAACAGATATGTATTAAAATACCCTCAAATAAAAGGTGACATTATATACTGTCACCTTATATGACACATTTGATCTCAAATCCAAAATGCTGGAGTATAGAGCCACATTTAAAATGTTAGCTTCACTGTCAAAATAGATATGGTGTGGACTGTATACTCAATACAATCTAAATCTGATACCTCACTGTCTGTCTTTTGACTGATACTGCTTTTTAAACTGCTCTGGTCAGTCTACTCAAATATTTGTACTTTATATTTTTCTCTCTACAAGCAATACTTTGATCATTTTTAATTTTTAATAAGGATACATTTATAAATAGATATGGCAGGTTTCAGGACACTGACGTATCTGAACATTTTGAAAAAATATACTGCCACTATTTTCCCCACCAAAGAATAGCAGTGTGGTTTTAATATGATTTGACTATTTGCAGGCTGTCAGGCTGTCTAGTCACAGAGGAAGGCTGTGCTTCTCTGGTATCAGCTCTGAAGTCAAACCCCTCACACCTGAGAGAGCTGGATCTGAGTAACAATGACCTGAAGGATTCAGGAGTGAAGCTGCTCTCTGCTGGACTGGGGAATCCCCACTGTAAACTGGAGACTCTGAGGTCAGTATTCCTGTAGTTTTTCAACAAGTGATAACTGTTCACCAGATCCACATGTGTTTACCAGGCACACATAGTCCACACCATACAGTGAGGGAAAAAAGTATTTGATCCCATGCTGATTTTGTACGTTTACCCACTGACAAAGACATGATCAGTCTATAATTTTAATGGTAGGTTTATTTGAACAGTGAGAGACAGAATAACAACAAAAAAATCCAGAAAAACGCATGTCAAAAATGTTATAAATTGATTTGCATTTTAATGAGGGAAATAAGTATTTGACCCCTCTGCAAAACATGACTTAGTACTTGGTGGCAAAACCCTTATTGGCAATCACAGAGGTCAGACGTTTCTTGTAGTTGGCCACCAGGTTTGCACACATATCAGGAGGGATTTTGTCCCACTCCTCTTTGCAGATCTTCTCCAAGTCATTAAGGTTTCGAGGCTGACGTTTGGCAACTCGAACCTTCAGCTCCCTCCACAGATTTTCTATGGGATTAAGGTCTGGAGACTGGCTAGGCCACTCCAGGACCTTAATGTGCTTCTTCTTGAGCCACTCCTTTGTTGCCTTGGCCGTGTGTTTTGGGTCATTGTCATGCTGGAATACCCATCCATGACCCATTTTCAATGCCCTGGCTGAGGGAAGGAGGTTCTCACCCAAGATTTGACGGTACATGGCCCCGTCCATCGTCCCTTTGATGCGGTGAAGTTGTCCTGTCCCCTTAGCAGAAAAACACCCCCAAAGCATAATGTTTCCACCTCCATGTTTGACGGTGGGGGTGGTGTTCTTGGGGTCATAGGCAGCATTCCTCCTCCTCCAAACACGGCGAGTTGAGTTGATGGCAAAGAGCTCGATTTTGGTCTCATCTGACCACAACACTTTCACCCAGTTCTTCTCTGAATCATTCAGATGTTCATTGGCAAACTTCAGACGGGCCTGTATATGTGCTTTCTTGAGCAGGGGGACCTTGCGGGCGCTGCAGGATTTCAGTCCTTCACAGCGCAGTGTGTTACCAATTTTTTTCTTGGTGACTATGGTCCCAGCTGCCTTGAGATCATTGACAAGATCCTCCCGTGTAGTTCTGGGCTGATTCCTCACCGTTCTCATGATCATTGCAA
This sequence comes from Coregonus lavaretus, assembly GCF_964263955.1. Lineage (NCBI taxonomy): Eukaryota > Metazoa > Chordata > Actinopteri > Salmoniformes > Salmonidae > Coregonus > Coregonus lavaretus. Next base: position 25,623 of record NW_028159477.1, read on the forward strand.
CTCCACGAGGTGAGATCTTGCATGGAGCCCCAAGCCAAGGGAGATTGACAGTTATTTTGTGTTTCTTCCATTTGCGAATAATCGCACCAACTGTTATCACCTTCTCACCAAGCTGCTTGGTGATGGTCTTGTAGCCCATTCCAGCCTTGTGTAGGTCTACAATCTTGTCCCTGACATCATTGGAGAGCTCTTTGGTCTTGGCCATGGTGGAGAGTTTGGAATCTGATTGATTGATTGCTTCTGTGGACAGGTGTCTTTTATACAGGTAACAAGCTGAGATTAGGAGCACTCCCTTTAAGAGTGTGTTCCTAATCTCAGCTTGTTACCTGTATAAAAGACACCTGGAAGCCAGAAATCTTTCTGATTGAGAGGGGGTCAAATACTTATTTCCCTCATTAAAATGCAAATCAATTCAAAACATTTCTGACATGCGTTTTTCTGGATTTTTTTGTTGTTATTCTGTCTCTCACTGTTCAAATAAACCTACCATTAAAATGATAGACTGATCATTTCTTTGTCAGTGGGCAAACGTACAAAATCAGCCGGGGATCAAATACTTTTTTCCCTCACTGCATGTGTTTGGACAGTGAAGCTTACAGTTTTACATTTGGTGCTATGCTCCAGCAATTTGGATTTGAGATAGAATGTTTCATATTAGGCAACAGTATATAATGTCACCTTTTATTTGATGTTAATGGTGAGAGGTTAGCATGTTTTGTTGTAGCCTCTGTAACTTTCTCATTCATTATTATTCATGATTCATTCATAATTTTTCTTAATCATGGCATCATCAGGATTAATTTAGTAGTGTTTAGAAACATGTTATCTACCCACTTAGAAAGATAATTACTCAAAACCAAAGAATAGCAGGGTGGTTTTAAAATGATTCTAGTTTTCTCTCTACAAGCAATACTTTGATAATTTGTCATTTCTAATAATGAAACATCCATATATGAATAGATATGGCAGGTATCAGGACTCTGATGTATCTGAATATGTTGAAAAAATATATTTTCACCTCCAAAGAATAGCAGTGTGGTTTTAATATGATTTGACTCTTTGCAGGCTGTCACGCTGTCTAGTCACAGAGGAAGGCTGTGCTTCTCTGGTCTCAGTTCTGAAGTCAAACCCCTCACACCTGAGAGAGCTGGACCTGAGTAACAATGACCTGAAGGATTCAGGAGTGGAGCTGCTCTCTGCTGGACTGGGGAATCCCCACTGTAAACTGGAGACTCTGAGGTCAGTATTCCTGTAGTTGGTCAACAAGTGATAACTGTTCACCAGATCCACATGTGTTTACCAGGCACACATAGTCCACACCATATGTGTTTGGACAGTGAAGCTTACAGTTTTACATTTGGTGCTATGCTCCAGCATTTTGGATTTGAGATAGAATGTTTCATATTAGGCAACAGTATATAATGTCACCTTTTATTTGAGAGTATTTTCATACATATATGTGTTAATGTTTAGAAATGAAATCACTTTATGTGTCTAGTGCTCCCATTTGAAAAAGTCGTAATAATTTGGACATAGTCACTTATATTGTAGTAAAGTAGTCATAAGTTTAGTATTTGGTCCCATATTCCTTACCTGCAGTGATTACATCAAGCTTGTGATTCTACAAACTTGTTGAATGCATTTGCAGTTTGTCTTGGTTGTGTTTTGGATGATGTTTTTCCTAATAGAAACTGAATGGTGAATAATGTCCTGTCATTTTGGAGTCACTTCACTTGTATTGTCAGTAAGAATAGAAGATGTTTCTGAACACTTCTACATTCATGTGGACGCTACCATGATTATGAATAATCATTAATGAATCGTGAATGATGATGAATGAGAAAGTTACTGAGGAACAAGGATCATACCCGCTCTGTTATTGGTAATGGTGAGAGGTTAGCATGTTTTGTTGTAGCCTCTGTAACTTTCTCACTCATTATTATTCATAATTCATTCATGATTTTTCTTAATCATGGCATCATCAGGATTAATTTAGTAGTGTTTAGAAACATGTTATCTACTCACTTAGACAGAAAATTACTCCAGTCATCATCCACCATTCAGTTACTATTGGACAAAACATAACCCAAAACACAACCAAAACAAACTTTAAATGCAACCAACGAGTTTGGGACCAAATACTAAACTTTTGAATACTTTAATACACTATAAGTGAATTGGTCAGAATACGTTTGACTTCTTCAAAGTGGGGGACTAGATACATAAAGTGCTTTCATTTCTAAATGGTGAAACAGATATGTATTAAAATACCCTCAAATAAAAGGTGACATTATATACTGTCACCTCATATGAAACATTTGATCTCAAATCCAAAATGTTGGAGTATAGAGCCACATTTAAAATGTTAGCTTCACTGTCAATCTAGATATGGTGTGGACTGGATACTCAATACAATCTAAATCTGATACCTCACTGTCTTTCTTTCGACTGATACTGCTTTTTAAACTGCTCTGGTCAGTCTACTCAAATATTTGTACTATAAATGTTTCTATCGACGAGCAATACTTTGATAATTTGTCATTTCTAATAATGAAACATTCATTCATTTATGAACAGATATGGCAGGTTTCAGGACACTGATATATCTGAATATGTTGAAAAAATATACTGCCTCTATTTTGACCACCAAAGAATAGCAGTGTGGTTTTAATATGATTTTTCTCTTTGCAGGCTGTCAGGCTGTCTAGTCACAGAGGAAGGCTGTGCTTCTCTGGTCTCAGCTCTGAGGTCAAACCCCTCACACCTGAGAGAGCTGGATCTGAGTAACAATAACCTGAAGGATTCAGGAGTGAACCTGCTCTCTGCTGGACTGGGGAATCCCCACTGTAAACTGGAGACTCTGAGGTCAGTATTCCTGTAGTTGGTCAACAAGTGATAACTGTTCACCAGATCCACATGTGTTTACCAGGCACACATAGTCCACACCATATGTGTTTGGACAGTGACGCTTACAGTTTTACATTTGGTGCTATGCTCCAGCATTTTGGATTTGAGATAAAATGTTTCATATTAGGTGACAGTACAGAATGTCACCTTTTATTTAAGGTTAATGGTGAGAGGTTAGTATGTTTTGTTGTAGCCTCTGTAACTTTCTCACTCATTATTATTCATGATTCATTTATGATTTTTCTTAATCATGTCATCATCAGGACTAATTTAGTAGTGTTTAGAAACATGTTATCTACTCACTTAGACAGAAGATTAATCCAGTCATCATCCACCATTCAGTTACTATTGGACAAAACATATCCCAAAACACAACCAAAACAAACTGCAAATGCAACCAACGAGTTTGGGACCAAATACTAAACTTTTGACTACTTTAATACACTATAAGTTAATTAGTTAGAATACTTATGACTTCGTCAAATAGGGGGACTATATACATAAAGTGCTTTCATTTCTAAATAGTGAAACAGATATGTATGAAAATACCCTCAAATAAAAGGTGACATTATATACTGTCACCTCATATGAAACATTTGATTTAAAATCCAAAATGCTGGAGTATAGAGCCACATTTAAAATGTCATTTTCACTGTCAAACTAGATATGGTGTGGACTGTATACTCAATACAATCTAAATCTGATACCTCACTGTCCGTCTTTTGACTGATACTGCTTTTTAAACTGTTCTGGTCAGTCTACTCAAATATTTGTACTATACATGTTTCTCTCTACAAGTAATACTTTGATAATTTGTCATTTCTAATAATGATACATCCATTTATGAATAGATATGGCAGGTTTCAGGACACTGATATATCTGAATATGTTGAAAAAAATATACTGCCACTATTTTCACCACCAAAGAACAGCAGTGTGGTTTTAATATGATTTGACTCTTTGCAGGCTGTCAGGCTGTCTAGTCACAGAGGAAGGCTGTGTTTTTCTGGTCTCAGCTCTGGAGTCAAACCCCTCACACCTGAGAGAGCTGGACCTGAGCTACAATCACCCAGGAGGCTCAGGAGTCAGACTGCTCTCTGCTGGACTGGAGGATCCACACTGCAGACTGGAGAAACTCAAGTATGTAGAGGGTTTATGTCAATGTTCATATCAGACATGTTGGAGTTATCAGGCTAGTTAAGACAAACATTCTGACCACCACTTGGACTAAGTTATATAAAGACTGTGTGTGTGTGTGTGTGTGTCCAGTGTGTGTGTGTGTGTGTGTCCAGTGTGTGTGTGTCCAGTGTGTGTGTGTCCAGTGTGTGTGTGTGTGTCCTGTGTGTGTGTGTCCAGTGTGTGTGTGTGTGTCCACACACTGGACACACACACACAAACACACTGGACACACACACACACACATTGGACACACAAACACTACACACACACACTGGACACACACACACACACTCACACTGGACACACACACATACACTGGACAAACACACACACACACTGGACACACACACACACACACAAACACACTAGACACACACACACTGGACACACTGGACAGACAAACACACACACTGGTCACACAAACACACACACACACACTGGACACACACTGGACACAAACTGGACACACACACAAACTGGACACACACACACACTGGACACACACACACACTGGACACACACACACACACACAGGACACACACACACTGGACACACACACACACACAGGACACACACACACTGGACACACACACTGGACACACACACACACTGGACACACACACACTGGACACACACACACACACACACACTGGACACACACAAACTGGACACACACACACACAAACAGGACACACACACACAGACACACACACACACTGGACACACACACTGGACACATACACACACACAGACAAACATTCTTACCACCGCTTATACAAAGTGATATGCTGAATGTGTGTGTGAGTGTCAAGTGTGTGTGTGTGTCCAGTGTGTGTGTCCAGTGTGTGTGTGTCCTGTGTGTGTGTGTGTCCAGTGTGTGTGTGTCCTGTGTGTGTGTGTGTGTGTGTCCAGTGTGTGTGTGTGTCCAGTGTGTGTGTGTGTCCAGTTTGTGTGTGTGTCCAGTTTGTGTCCAGTGTGTTTGTCCAGTGTGTGTGTAGTGTGTGTGTGTGTGTGTGTGTGTGTGTGAGTTCAGGTGTATCCCTCAATGACTGTCTGTTCTTCTGCTTACCGCTACAGTGTGGAACATGGTGGAGAGAACACAATGAAACCTGGACTTAGAAAATGTGAGTGTTGACTGCTGTGAAGAATATGACTACGAATAAGTCTTAATTCAAGTGAAGTCAAAGTCAAAGACCACCATCATTACTTACTTGGTCATATTAAATATCAGCTGTAGTTCTACAGAAGCACAAATCAGGGACACCAAAGTTTACTAAGAGTTGCTTTGACAATGTGTGTGTTCATGCATGCATGAAGGTGTGTGTTCAGGATGTGTGTGTGTGTGTGTGTGTGTTCAGGATTTGTGTGTGTGTGTTCAGGATGTGTGTGTTTGTGTGTGTGTGTGTGTGTGTTTGTGTGTGTGTGTGTGTGTGTGTTCATGCTGTGTGTGTGTGTGTGTGTGTGTTCAGGATGTGTGTGTGTGTGTGTTTGTGTGTGTGTGTGTGTGTGTTCAGGCTGTGTGTGTTTGTGTGTGTGTGTGTGTGTTCAGGATGTGTGTGTATTTGTGTGTGTGTGTTCAGAATGTGTGTGTTTGTGTGTGTGTGTGTGTGTGTGTGTGTGTGTGTGTGTGTGTGTTCAGGCTGTGTGTGTGTGTGTGTGTGTGTGTTCAGGCTGTGTGTGTTTGTGTGTGTGTGTGTGTGTGTTCAGGATGTGTGTGTATTTGTGTGTGTGTGTTCAGAATGTGTGTGTTTGTGTGTGTGTGTGTGTGTGTTCAGGCTGTGTGTGTGTGTGTGTGTGTGTGTTCAGGATGTGTGTGTTTGTGTGTGTGTGTGTGTGTGTGTGTGTTCAGTGTGTGTGTTCAGGCTGTGTGTGTGTGTGTGTGTGTGTGTGTTCAGGATGTGTGTGTGTTCAGGATGTGTGTGTGTGTGTGTGTTCAGGATGTGTGTGTGTTTGTGTGTGTGTGTTCAGAATGTGTGTGTTTGTGTGTGTGTGTGTGTGTGTGTTCAGGCTGTGTGTGTGTTTGTGTGTGTGTGTGTTCAGGATGTGTGTGTTTGTGTGTGTGTGTGTGTGTGTGTGTGTGTGTGTTCAGGCTGTGTGTGTGTGTGTGTTCAGGATGATGATGATTTCTAATATTGTGTCTGGTTTCATCCATCAGATGTCTTTGATCTCACACTGGACCTAAACACAGTAAACAGACTCCTCTCTCTGTCTGAGGAGAACAGAAAGGTGACATGTAGGACAGAGGAGCAGCCGTATCCTGATCACCCAGAGAGATTTAAGTTCTGTCCACAGGTGCTGTGTAGAGAGGGTCTGACTGGGCGCTGTTACTGGGAGGTAGAGTGGAGTGGGGGAGGGGCTGATATAGGAGTGACATATAAAGGAATCAGCAGGAGAGGAGGGGTTAATGACTGTCTGATCGGATACAATGACAAGTCCTGGAGTCTTTACTGCTCTGACAACAGTTACTCTGCCAGGCACAATAATAAGTCCACTACCATAGACGTCCCCTCCTCCAGCTCCCACAGAGTAGGAGTGTATCTGGACTGGCCAGCCGGCACTCTGTCCTTCTACAGAGTCTCCTCTGACACACTGACCCACCTGAACACATTCCACTCCACATTCACTGAGCCCCTCTATCCAGGGTTTTATGTTTGGGACTCAGTGTCCCTATGTTAAATACACACTGGACACTGTACACACACACAGACACTGACACACTGGAAACACACTGACACAATGGACACACACACACACTGGACACACACACACACACACACTAGACACACACACACACACACACACACACACTAGACACACACACTGGACACACACACACACACACACACTGACACACTGGACACACACACACACTGACACACTGGACACACACACACACTGGAGACACACACTGGACACACACACACACTGGACACACACACTGGACACACAAACACACTTGATACACACACACTGTACACACACACACACACACACTGAACAAACACATTGACCACACACACACACACACACACCGGACAAACAAACACTGGACACACACACACACACACACACACACAGGACACACATACATTGATCACACACACTGGACAAACACACCCACACACTGGACACTGTACACACATACACACACTAGACACACACACACACTGGACACACACACACTGGACACACACACACACAGAGGAAACACACACACTCTGGACACACACACACACACTGGACAAACAAACACACACACACACACACTGGACACACACACACACTGGACACACACACTGGACACACACACACACACACAGGAAACACACACAGGACACACACACACACACTGGACACACACACATACACACACCTGACACACACACACAGGACACACACACACACTGGACACACACACACACACACTCACACACACTGGACACACACACACACACACACACACAGGACACAGACACACACTGGACACACACACACAAACACACACACACACACACAAACACATACACACACACACTGGACACACACACTGGACACACACACATACGCTGGACACACACACACACACACACTCACACTGGACCCACACTGGACACACACACACTGGACACACACAAACACACACACACACAGGACACACACACACACACACACTGGACACACACACACCTGACACACACACACACACAGGACACACACACACACTCACACACACTGGACACACGCACTCACACACACTGGACACACACACAGACACACACTGGACACACACACATACACTCACACACACTGGACACACACACACACACACTGGACACACACATACTGGACACACACAAACACACACACACAGTGGACGCACACACTGGACACACACACATACGCTGGACACACACACACTGGACACACACACACACACTCACACTGGACACACACACACATACACACAGGACACACACACCTGACACACACACACACGGAACACACACACTGGACACACACACACACTGGACACACACACACATACACACTGGACACACACACCTGACACACACACTAGACACACACACACACACACTGGACACACACACACACTAAACATACACGCTGGATACACACACACACTGAAAACACACACGCTGAACACACACACACACTGGACACACACACACACACTGGACACACACACACACTGGACACGCATCCACACACACACACTGGACACACATACACATACACACACACTGGACACACACACACTGGACACACACACACACACACACTGGACACGGATCCACACACACACACTGGACACACACACACATACACACACACTGGATTCACACACACACACACACATACACACACTGGACACACACACATTGAACACACACACACACAGGACACACACACACACACACTGGACAAACACACACTGGCAACACACACACACACACACACACACTGGACACACATACACACACTGGACACACACACTGAACACAACCAGCCCTGCCATTTCTACCTGTCCTGACCAAGTGTTTCACCCCTGACCTCCTCACACCGTCTCACTGTCCATGTCTGCTTTTAGCTCCCACCTCTACTTCACTGTGTTATAATGGACCTTATGCTTGTTATGTCACCTCTGGAACCAGTTATCAAACATACTGACCTTTCTGACCCGATCCCATGGCCCTACTTTCTACAACTGAACATTTAAATTCCTCAATGAGTTTTGTTTTGTGTCCATTTACTTATGTATTTGTTGTATATTGGGATTATGCTGCAGAGCATCATGGGGGTTTGTATGTGTTGAGATGATCACTTTCCAGATAAATGGTTGAACTGATTCCTGTCTCCTGTCTCATCATTATTGAATTGTTATACAGACGTGGTTATGAAACCCACGAGACATAACAACAGATTGGTGATGAGTAAGTCTGAATCTACAGGAACTATTCTGTCTGGAAGAAGTGGGTTTTTACAACTGTTTAAAACTGTTATTTTCTGTGGTACAGAATAGGCTAATGTTAGCACAGTGTATTGCTAGCAGAGGCAAGTGCATAGTCCAGCTAGCTAAGAAATAGTTAACCAGTGGTGTAGAGTACTTAAGTAAAAATACTTGAAAGTACTACTTAAGTAATTTTTTGGGGGGTATATGTACTTGACTTTACTATTTATATTTTTGACTACTTTTACTTTTACTTCACTACATTCCTAAAGAAAATAATGTACTTTTTACTCCATACATTTTCCCTGACACCCAAAAGTACTCGTTACATTTTGAATGCTTAGCAGGACAGAAAATGGTCCAATTCACGCACTTATCAAGAGAACATCCCTACTGCCTCTGATCTGGGGGACTCAGTAAACACAAATGCTTTGTTTGTAAATTGTCTGAGTGTTGGAGTGTGCCTCTGGCTGAACGTACATTTTAAAAACAAGAAAATCGTCTGGTTTGCTTTATGTAAGGAATTTGAAATTATTTATACTTGTACTTTTACTTTTGATACTTTAGTATATTTTAGCAATTACATTTACTTTTGATACTTAAGTATATTTAAAACCAAATTCTTTTAGACTTTTACTCAAGTAGTATTTTACTGGGTGACTTTCACTTTTAGTTGAGTCATTTTCTATTAAGGTATCTTTACTTTTACTCAAGTATGACAATTGGGTACTTTTTCCACCACTGGAGTTAACATCGTCATGGACGGCAGAAAAGGACTCGAGACGGACATTGGAGCGGGAAAACAACGTGATTAAAAAGGAGGAATATACAGAGATTAAAGAATAGGACATTTATTCAACTATGAAGACAAATTGCTTTGGTTGAGGACAATACTGAAGTGAGTGACAATCAGGAGCTTATTGAGAAACGAAAAATTATTGGAATTGTTGGAAACATTGGACAGTTTGATGAAAGTATTGAGCAGTGGAGCTCATATACAGAACGGTTTGAATATTTTGTTCTTGTAAATGACATGGATGAGGACAACATTGTGCCTCCATGTTTTAGTGTAATGGGGCCAAAGACATTTAATTTACTAGGCAGCCTGCTACAGCCAGACAGAACAGGTAATAAGACATGTGGGGATATTGTGGAGATACTTAAAGGACATTTTTCACCAGAACCACTAGTTAATGCTGAAAGGTTCAGGTTCCACAGGAGACATCAGGAAGAGGGAGAATCAGTAACAATGTTTGCTGCTGCATTAAAGAAACTATCAGAACACTGAGTTTAATGCTGTTCTAAATGACATCATTAGAGACAGACTAGTATGTGGGCTACGGAGTGAAGCTACACAAAAGAGACTGTTGACTGAAAGTCATCTGACCTTGGCAAAGGACATTGAAATCAGTGTGTCCATGGAACTAGCTGCTAAAGAGGCTCACCAGTTGAGTTCATCAGGAACTTAGTGGGTTCATCTAACAATCCTAATCACCAGCTGATACATTTTGATCTCATACACAGGGTATACCTTCCACCTAGAAAACATAATTTAATGAAAATCACAACTCGCTCCTCTGTGTGATCTATGTAATCAAGGTGCCTTGGGCTCCTTTAATCATATATACTGGGAGTGACCAGGGGACATGTTTTGGAAAGAGGTATCCTCATACCTTGTTCCCCCAAACTGTTATTACTGGCTGAATAACTAGTTTCCATAATATACTGATGTATATTTTAACAGTATTGTGTTTCTAGCTGTATAACCATTCCTGCTGCTATTTGTTCTTGTCTGTGTTCCTTTAAAATAAATAAAAATTTGATCACAAAAAAAGGAAAAGTGTACAGAGTTTCAACTGAAAATCAGAGACAGGGAAATCAAGTCACATGTGGCAAGGTGGGACATCAAGTATCTACATGCTGGTGTAAGAACATGGATTGTCCAGAGACATTCCAACAAATGAAAAAGATGTTCACAGGGGGAGGAGGAGGAGAGAGAGGGGTGGAGACAGGGGTAGGAGGAGGAGAGAGAGGGGTGGAGACAGAGGGAGGTGGAGGAGAGAGAGGGATGGAGACAGGGGGAGGAGGAGGAGAGAGAGGGATGGAGACAGGGGGAGGAGGAGGAGAGAGAGGGATGGAGACAGGGGGAGGAGGAGGAGAGAGAGGGGTGGAGACAGGGGGTGGAGGAGGAGAGAGAGGGATGGAGACAGGGGGAGGAGGAGGAGAGAGAGGGATGGAGACAGGGGGAGGAGGAGGAGAGAGAGGGGTGGAGACGGGGAGGAGGAGGAGAGAGAGGGATGGAGACAGGGGGAGGAGGAGGAGAGAGAGGGATGGAGACTGGGGGAGGAGGAGGAGAGAGAGGGGTGGAGACAGGGGGAGGAGGAGGAGAGAGAGGGGTGGAGACAGGGGGTGGAGGAGGAGAGAGAGGGATGGAGACAGGGGGAGGAGGAGGAGAGAGAGGGATGGAGACAGGGGGAGGAGGAGGAGAGAGAGGGATGGAGACAGGGGGAGGAGGAGGAGAGAGAGGGGTGGAGACAGGGGGTGGAGGAGGAGAGAGAGGGATGGAGACAGGGGGAGGAGGAGGAGAGAGAGGGATGGAGACAGGGGGAGGAGGAGAGAGAGGGATGGAGACGGGGAGGAGGAGGAGAGAGAGGGATGGAGACAGGGGGAGGAGGAGGAGAGAGAGGGGTGGAGACAGGGGGAGGAGGAGGAGAGAGAGGGGTGGAGACAGGGGGAGGAGGGGGAGAGAGAGGGATGGAGACAGGGGGAGGAGGAGGAGAGAGGGGTGGAGACAGGGGGAGGAGGGGGAGAGAGAGGGATGGAGACAGGGGGAGGAGGAGGAGAGAGAGGGGTGGAGACAGGGGGAGGGGGAGGAGAGAGAGGGATGGAGACAGGGGGAGGAGGAGGAGAGAGGGGTGGAGACAGGGGGAGGAGGAGGAGAGAGAGGGGTGGAGACAGGGGGAGGAGGAGGAGAGAGAGGGTTGGAGACAGGGGAGGAGGAGGAGAGAGAGGGATGGAGACAGGGGGAGGAGGAGGGGAGAGAGGGGTGGAGAGTGAAAACTCAAGACTATGAAGGGTCCAAACAAGCCAACTCTTAACAGAGATGGAGCCTAATTGTTTATGACAAGTCTCTACTTTTCATTTAAAATGGGTTTTGTTCAGAATTGTTTCCTTAAAGGACCAGTGCTGTCAAAAATGTGATTTTCCTGGAGCTGGAGGTTAAAGTGAAATGTGGTGCTCAGGTGTTACCACTACCCCTATTAGTGTCAATATGCTGAGGTGTTTAGTGGTGAAATGGGTGTGGTAAAGGGAGTTAAAGGGGTTTAGTGGTTAAATGGGTGTGGTAAAGGGAGTTAAAGGGGTTTAGTGGTGAAATGGGTGGGGTAAAGGGAGTTAAAGGTGTTTAGTGGTGAAATGGGTGTGGTAAAGGGAGTTAAAGGTGTTTAGTGGTGAAATGGGTGGGGTAAAGGGAGTTAAAGGTGTTTAGTGGTGGAATGGGTGTGGTAAAGGGAGTTAAAGGTGTTTAGTGGTGAAATGGGTGGGGTAAAGGGAGTTAAAGGTGTTTAGTGGTGAAATGGGTGAGGAAAAGGGAGTTAAAGCCAACATTCAAGTGTCAGAGAAAGCTGTTCCAATGTGTTATAAGGTTAGACCTTATGCACTCAGAGAGGCAGTAGACAAACAGCTTACAGAGATAGAAAAACAAGGAGGGATCACACCATTAGAATATAGTGAATGGGCAGCACCTATAGTTTGCCTTCCAAAGACAAAACGGGGGTGTCAGAATATGTCATGATTACAAGGTGACTGTAATTGCATGGGTGGATGTGGACCAGTACCCCTTACCAAAGACCCAGGACTTGTTTGCTACTCTAGCCGGGGGTAAACAGTTCACAAAGTTAGACCTTACACAGGAACTACCAGCAAGTGGAGGTAGATCAAGAGTCAAAGCATTTCCTGACTATAAACAAGGGTTTCTACCAGATGAATAGACTGCCTTATGGAGTATCAAGCGCTCCAGCTATATTCCAACGTATTATGGACCAGGTCTTACAGGGTTGACCTGGGGTTGGGGGCTTTCTGGATCACATTCTTATCACAGGGAAATCGGCAGGGGACCACTTCCAGAACGTAGAAGCAGCAGTGTTACAGAGACTGCAAGAGCCTGGGTTAAGAGTAAAACGGGAAGTTTATGGAGAATCTCTCTACTCTCATCAAACCTGTGACAGAGCTCTTCCAGAGAGATAGACCTTGGGTGGGGTCAGAACAATGTCAGCAGGCATTTGAAACGACGAAGACGCAGCTGTCTTCCTCCTCAGTGTTAGTGCACTACGACCCTCACATGCCAGTAATATTGGCTTGTGATGCCTCACCATATGGGGGGGGGGGGGGTGCTGTCATCTCACATACAATGCCCCATGGTAGTGAGAGGCCTATTGCATATGCTTCACCCACACTCAAATAGAGAAGACAGAGGTGAAGTATGCCCCAATAGAGAAGACAGAGGTGAAGTATGCCCAAATAGAGAAGACAGAGGTGAAGTATGCCCCAATAGAGAAGACAGAGGTGAAGTATGCCCCAAATAGAGAAGACAGAGGTGAAGTATGCCCCAATAGAGAAGACAGAGGTGAAGTATGCCCCAAATAGAGAAGACAGAGGTGAAGTATGCCCCAATAGAGAAGACAGAGCTGAAGTATGCCCCAATAGAGAAGACAGAGGTGAAGTATTCCCCAATAGAGAAGACAGAGGTGAAGTATGCCCCAATAGAGAAGACCGAGGAGAAGTATGCCCAAATAGAGAAGACAGAGGTGAAGTATGCCCCAATAGAGAAGACAGAGGTGAAGTATTCCCCAATAGAGAAGACAGAGGTGAAGTATGCCCCAATAGAGAAGACAGAGGTGAAGTATGCCCCAATAGAGAAGACAGAGGTGAAGTGTGTCCCAATAGAGAAGACAGAGGTGAAGTATGCCCCAATAGAGAAGACAGAGGTAAAGTATGCCCCAATAGAGAAGACAGAGGTGAAGTATGCCCCAATAGAGAAGACAGAGGTGAAGTATGCCCCAATAGAGAAGACAGAGGTGAAGTATGCCCCAATAGAGGAGGAGGCCCTAGGGATCATATTTGGGGTAATGAAGTTCCATGACTACCTATATGGTGGTAAGTTTACATTGACAGGTTAGACTCAGACATAGAAGACATGGTAAGGAGATGGCCCAGGTTAGACTCAGACATAGAAGACATGGTAAGGAGATGGCCCAGGTTAGACTCAGACATAGAAGACATGGTAAGGAGATGGCCCAGGTTAGACTCAGACATAGAAGACATGGTACGGAGATGGCCCAGGTTAGACTCAGACATAGAAGACATGGTAAGGAGATGGCCCAGGTTAGACTCAGACATAGAATACATGGTAAGGAGATGGCCCAGGTTAGACTCAGACATAGAAGACATGGTAAGGAGATGGCCCAGGTTAGACTCAGATATAGAAGACATGGTAAGGAGATGGCCCAGGTTAGACTCAGACATACAAGGTTATCACTGGTTAAACCCAGCTTTTCAGCTGACATGCAGTCTAAGATACAGGACAAGGGGTTGGGCAAGAGGCTTCGTTTTTTACAGTCGGAACAAACAGTGCTTGTCCCAGATTACCGGGGAGGAGAGAGAGAGAGAAATGGAGACACGGGGTTGTGAAAAGGCTACTTGGTCATGTAACCTACTTAGTGCAGACTGAGGGAAAAACTGGAAAAGGACTATAGTATGTTTTAGAGACTTTAGTCCCCAGAGGTCTTAACCTGGAAAAGGACTATAGTATGTTTTAGAGACTTCAGTCCCCAGAGGTCTTAACCTGGAAAAGGACTATAGTATGTTTTAGAGACTTTAGTCCCCAGAGGTCTTAACCTGGAAAAGGACTATAGTATGTTTTAGAGACTTTAGTCCCCAGAGGTCTTAACCTGGAAAAGGACTATAGTATGTTTTAGAGACTTCAGTCCCCAGAGGTCTTAACCTGGAAAAGGACTATAGTATGTTTTAGAGACTTTAGTCCCCAGAGGTCTTAACCTGGAAAAGGACTATAGTATGTTTTAGAGACTTTAGTCCCCAGAGGTCTTAACCTGGAAAAGGACTATAGTATGTTTTAGAGACTTTAGTCCCCAGAGGTCTTAACCTGGAAAATGACTATAGTATGTTTTAGAGACTTTAGTCCCCAGAGGTCTTAACCTGGAAAAGGACTATAGTATGTTTTAGAGACTTTAGTCCCCAGAGGTCTTAACCTGGAAAATGACTATAGTATGTTTTAGAGACTTTAGTCCCCAGAGGTCATAACCTGGAAAAGGACTATAGTATGTTTTAGAGACTTTAGTCCCCAGAGGTCTTAACCTGGAAAAGGACTATAGTATGTTTTAGAGACTTTAGTCCCCAGAGGTCTTAACCTGGAAAAGGACTATAGTATGTTTTAGAGACTTTAGTCCCCAGAGGTCTTAACCTGGAAAATGACTATAGTATGTTTTAGAGACTTTAGTCCCCAGAGGTCTTAACCTGGAAAAGGACTATAGTATGTTTTAGAGACTTTAGTCCCCAGAGGTCTTAACCTGGAAAAGGACTATAGTATGTTTTAGAGACTTTAGTCCCCAGAGGTCTTAACCTGGAAAAGGACTATAGTATGTTTTAGAGACTTTAGTCCCCAGAGGTCTTAACCTGGAAAAGGACTATAGTATGTTTTAGAGACTTTAGTCCCCAGAGGTCTTAACCTGGAAAAGGACTATAGCATGTATTAGAGACTTTAGTCCCCAGAGGTCTTAACCTGGAAAAGGACTATAGTATGTTTTAGAGACTTCAGTCCCCAGAGGTCTTAACCTAGAAAAGGACTATAGTATGTTTTAGAGACTTTAGTCCCCAGAGGTCTTAACCTGGAAAAGGACTATAGTATGTTTTAGAGACTTTAGTCCCCAGAGGTCTTAACCTGGAAAAGGACTATAGTATGTTTTAGAGACTTTAGTCCCCAGAGGTCTTAACCTGGAAAAGGACTATAGTATGTTTTAGAGACTTTAGTCCCCAGAGGTCTTAACCTGGAAAAGGACTATCGTATGTTTTAGAGACTTTAGTCCCCAGAGGTCTTAACCTGGAAAAGGACTATAGTATGTTATAGAGACTTTAGTCCCCAGAGGTCTTAACCTGGAAAAGGACTATAGTATGTTTTAGAGACTTTAGTCCCTAGAGGTCTTAACCTGGAAAAGGACTATAGTATGTTTTAGAGACTTTAGTCCCCAGAGGTCTTAACCTGGAAAAGGACTATAGTATGTTTTAGAGACTTTAGTCCCCAGAGGTCTTAACCTGGAAAAGGACTATAGTATGTTTTAGAGACTTTAGTCCGCAGAGGTCTTAACCTGGAAAAGGACTATAGTATGTTTTAGAGACTTTAGTCCCCAGAGGTCTTAACCTGGAAAAGGACTATCGTATGTTTTAGAGACTTTAGTCCCCAGAGGTCTTAACCTGGAAAAGGACTATAGTATGTTTTAGAGACTTTAGTCCCCAGAGGTCTTAACCTGGAAAAGGACTATAGTATGTTTTAGAGACTTTAGTCCCCAGAGGTCTTAACCTGGAAAAGGACTATAGTATGTTTTAGAGACTTTAGTCCCCAGAGGTCTTAACCTGGAAAAGGACTATAGTATGTTTTAGAGACTTTAGTCCCCAGAGGTCTTAACCTGGAAAAGGACTATAGTATGTTTTAGATACTTTAGTCCCCAGAGGTCTTAACCTGGAAAAGGACTATAGTATGTTTTAGATACTTTAGTCCCCAGAGGTCTTGACCTGGAAAATGACTATAGTATGTTTTAGAGACTTTAGTCCCCAGAGGTCTTAACCTGGAAAAGGACTATAGTATGTTTTAGAGACTTTAGTCCCCAGAGGTCTTAACCTGGAAAAGGACTATAGTATGTTTTAGAGACTGTAGTCCCCAGAGGTCTTAACCTGGAAAAGGACTATAGTATGTTTTAGAGACTTTAGTCCCCAGAGGTCTTAACCTGGAAAAGGACTATAGTATGTTTTAGAGACTTTAGTCCCCAGAGGTCTTAACTTGGAAAAGGACTATAGTATGTTTTAGAGACTTTAGTCCCCAGAGGTCTTAACCTGGAAAAGGACTATAGTATGTTTTAGAGACTTTAGTCCCCAGAGGTCTTAACTTGGAAAAGGACTATAGTATGTTTTGTGAAGAGTCCATTCCCTTGGTAGTCCAGTCCACCCCCCCCCAACTTGTTGTTGTTTATTTTCCAATACCTAACATATTGAACATGTGTTATATAGCAATGGTTTTACATCAATGATATCTACTGCAGTTGAAATATGATTGCCCTGTCTCCCAAATTGTTTTAGTGGTTCCATTTGTGTAATTGACCACTAGGTGGAGACATTGACCACAGTACCGTTTACCCTGAGGACCAACCTGTACAGTCCACCACACCCTCTCTCATTAGCACCACCAGCTGAAGAGAGATTCTCCCTCACTGTGTTCCCCATGCAGGCCCTGCGCCACGAGGGTGCAAAAGGGGGAAATGGCATTAACAATTCCTTGTCCAAGGAGGTCTGGGTGCAGTGTTGGGAATGATGGGCCCACCAAGCTCTGATTAAATGAACATGTCCAACATTCAGTCACAGACACAGACATACACACACACACACACACACACACAGAGACACACACACACATACAGGCACACACACAGACACACACACACACACAGACACACACACATACCGACACACACACACAGACACATACACATACAGACACACACACACACACAGACACACACACATACAGACACACACACACACACATACAGACACACACACACACATACAGACACACACACACACGCACACACACACACACACACACACACACACACACACACACCACAAACGTTCAGGTGTTTAGTTTTGCCTAGATGTTGTTTGGTTGAGAAAGACCATTTAGTGGAGGGGAAAATAATACAACATTTATTATTATTTCTGCCAAATGAAATAATATGTTGAACATGGCAATGTTGCTCTCATGGTCTCAATAAAGTTGTACAATATTTAGTTGCATGTCATGATCTATGCCCTTTTTCATTCTGTTCCAATTCAGTCCAAGCACTGTTCCAATTCAGCCAGACCATGGGGTAAACTGGAACACTTCACTCCTTGTAGTTGAGACAACACCATTCATTTGCAGTTTGATTTACATATATAATAACCACACCAATTTGTAAAGGACAGACGTAGGTTGTTTGTATCACGTTTTGGACACACCACCATAAAGGATCTCTGAGAAACTGACAAAAAGGTGAAAAGTGTTACAACCATCTCCGGTCTCCCCTACATGTTCAACTTAATAGACATGTTTTCCATCTCAAGAGGTCAAATAAAACAAATGTCTATAGTGCCTATTAAGTGCAGGCCCGGCGCCACCAGGGGGCAGAAGAGGGCAATGCCCCCTTAGTTGGAATATTGTTCTTCCTCAGTTCTGTATCCATATTCTGTCCCACAATCTGCCCCCTCCGTCATGCCCAACCCATTTGTTGTGTATGCTTCATTCATGCAACTCACTTGCGCGCATCATACCTACGTCATACACATTTTACCGGTTAGAAGGGCAGGGTCAATTTGACGGTTTAGGTTTACTTTCAAAGTTATGTACTACAAAAAAAAAAAACATTCACCGCGCAGCTGGATGGAATTTAGCTAATGTTAACAGTTGGGTAGGTAGCTGATAGTATGATGGATATTAGAAAGTGGCTTCTCCAGGGCACAACGGCAGCATCGGATCAAAGCAGCAGGGAGGAGGAGAAGCCTGCCACATAGAGGCCAAAGGCAAGGCTGCTGAGCCGACGCTAATCACCGAGGCCAAGGCCGCTGAGCCGACGCTAATCACCGAGGCCAAGGCCGCTGAGCCGACGCTAATCACAGAGGCCAAGGCCGCTGAGCCCAGCAGCAAAGGCACCTGCGAAACCGTTTTGCAGCCTGGTGACATAGGAGGTAACCAACCCGAGGAGGGGCCTGCGGCCGCCAAGACCGAACCTCACAGCAGTACCGCCAGACATTACAAGCACCGACGCCTCCGTTAGAGCCTGATGACCTCGTGACCTCGTGCTAAAGGACCAGCCCAGTGAAGATGGTGTTGAGTAAAGCTTAAACCATGTATTTAGATCGTAGGTAGGTAGTTTATTTACGTAGTTATTTAGGTAGTTATTGTAGGTTTCCGTAGGCAATTATTGTAGGTAAGTATTGTATTGTTTACGGCGGAGCCCGGCGAAGCACGAGGCTAGCTAGCTAGCTAGCGGGTAGCTACTGGTAATGTTTATTGGTAATTATCTGTTTAGTGCAATGGTGGAGAGTTGTTTCCAGTGTTAATGTGCTAGCTAGCCAACGTTTAATCTTTGCTGCGTTATGAAAGGAACTAGACACGGACATGAATTATCTGTTTAGTGTGTTAACACACTCTTGGTATGCTAGCTAGCTAGCGGGTAGCTACTGGTAACGTTTATTGGTAATGATCTGTTTAGTGCAACGGTGGAGAGTTGTTTCCAGTGTTAATGTGCTAGCTAGCCAACGTTTAATTTTTGCTGCGTTATGAAAGGAACTAGACACGGACATGAATTATCTGTTTAGTGTGTTAACACACTCTTGGTAGTTTGTTTTAACCAAGTATTGGTGCTAAACTGTATGTTATTGGATGCTAGCATGCTAGTTAGCTATGGCATCATAGCTAGGCATTGTGGGCTGTTGTGGGTAGTTACTGTAGGTTGGCATTGTTTTTCGGTGGTGCTGGGGGTTGCACGAAGCTAGTTAGCTAGCTAGCCGTTCTTCAAACAAGGTCAACACAGTGGCCATTGCTAGCTAGCCAACACGACCAGCTAACTGTACTGTAGTAGCTAAATACAATATAGTTGTGCTACATAGCCGAATTATCTGCTTAGTGTGTTAACACACTATTGGTGGTTTGTTGTGACCAAGTGTTGGTGCTAAACTGTGTGTTATTGGATGCTAGCATGCTAGTTAGCTATGGTGTCATAGTTAGCTAGCTGAATAAAGTGGGTTGAGTCTATTCCTTTAAACATTGAACCGCTGTGGTTCACAACAATTCTGATTTCTAAAGGTGGAAGTTGGTAGAGTTTTTGTTCGGGTGGTTCAGTGAAACAATTATAGTTTCTGAGGTAGAAGTTTTTGGTGAGGGAGGCCCTGCTCTCTACTCTCCCAGATGTTTAGTTCATTTCATTCCGATCTCCTCTGCATTATTGTAGCCATTTGCTACAGCCTGTCAACTATGCCTCTGCCTATCCCTGTTCTCTCCTCTCTGCACAGGCTACACAAACGCCCCACACCGCGTGGCTGCTGCCTCTCTAACCTGGTGGTCCCTGCACGCACCCCACACCTGGAGTTCCAGGTCTCAGGCAGCCTCTGGAACTGCCGTTCTGCTGCCAACAAAGCTGACTTCATCCCAGCCTATGCTAATCTCCAGTCCCTCGACTTCCTGGCGCTGACGGAAACATGGATTACCACTGAAAACACTGCTACTCCTACTGCTCTCTCCTCGTCTGACCATGTGTTCTCGCATACCCCGAGAGCATCTGGTCAGAGGGGTGGTGGCACAGGAATCCTCATCTCTCCCAAGTGGACATTCTCAATTTTTCCCCTAACCCATCTGTCTATCTCCTCATTTGAATTCCATGCTGTCACAGTCACTAGCCCATTTAAGCTTAATATCCTTGTCATCTATCGCCCTCCAGGTTCCCTTGGAGAGTTCATCAATGAGCTTGACGCCTTGATAAGTTCCTTTCCTGAGGATGGCTCACCCCTCACAGTTTTGGGGGATTTCAACCTCCCTATGTCCACATTTGACTCATTTCTCTCTGCCTCCTTCTTTCCACTCCTCTCCTCTTTTGACCTCACCCTCTCACCGTCCCCCCCTACTCACAAGGCAGGCAATACGCTTGACCTCATCTTTACTAGATGCTGCTCCTCTACTAATCTCACTGCAACTCCCCTCCATGTCTCCAACCACTACTTTGTTTCCTTTTCTCTCTCGCTCTCCTCCCACACTACTCACTCTGCCCCTACACAGATGGTAATGCGCCGCCGCAACCTTCGCTCTCTCTCTCCCACTACTCTCTCCTCTTCCATCCTATCATCTCTTCCCTCTGCTCAATCCTTATCCCTCCAATCTCCTGATTCTGCCTCCTCAACCCTCCTCTCCTCCCTTTCTGCATCCTTTGACTCTCTGTGTCCCCTATCCTCCCGGCCGGCTCGGTCCTCCCCTCCAGCTCCGTGGCTTGATGACTCATTGCGAGCTCACAGAACAGAGCTCCGGGCAGCGGAGCGGAAATGGAAGAAAACTAAACTCCCTGCCGACCTGGCATCTTTTCACTCCCTCCTCTCTACATTTTCTTCATCTGTTTCTGCTGCTAAGGCCACTTTCTACCACTCTAAATTCCAAGCATCTGCCTCTAACCCTAGGAAGCTATTTGCCACATTTTCCTCACTGCTAAATCCTCCCCCCCCCCCCCTCCTCTCTCTCTGTGGATGACTTCGTCAACCACTTTGAAAAGAAGGTTGACGACATCCGATCCTCGTTTGTTAAGTCTAATGACACTGCTGGTCCTGCTCACACTGCCCTACCCTATGCTTTGACTTCTTTCTCCCCTCTCTCTCCAGATAAAATCCTGCGACTTGTGACTGCAGGCCGCCCAACAACCTGCCCGCTTGACCCCATCCCCTCCTCTCTTCTCCAGACCATCTCCGGTGACCTTCTCCCCTACCTCACCTCGCTGATCAACTCATCCTTGACCGCTGGCCATGTCCCTTCCGTCTTCAAGAGAGCGAGAGTTGCTCCCCTTCTCAAAAAACCAACACTCGATCCCACTGATGTCAACAACTACTGACCAGTATCCCTTCT
Organism: Coregonus lavaretus; assembly: GCF_964263955.1. Classification (NCBI taxonomy): domain Eukaryota; kingdom Metazoa; phylum Chordata; class Actinopteri; order Salmoniformes; family Salmonidae; genus Coregonus; species Coregonus lavaretus. The sequence continues at coordinate 47,607 of NW_028159477.1, forward strand.
TTCTTTGCTTTCCAAAACTATTGAGCGTGCCGTCTTTAGCCAACTCTCTTGCTATCTCTCTCAGAATGACCTTCTTGATCCAAACCAGTCAGGTTTCAGGACTGGTCATTCAACTGAGACTGCTCTTCTCTGTGTCACGGAGGCTCTCCGCACTGCTAAAGCTAACTCTCTCTCCTCTGCTCTTGTCCTTCTAGACCTGTCTGCTGCCTTTGATACTGTGAACCATCAGATCCTCCTCTCCACCCACTCCGAGCTGGGCATCTCCGGCGCGGCTCACTCCTGGATTGCGTCCTACCTGACCGGTCGCTCCTACCAAGTGGCGTGGCGAGAAGCTGTCTCCGCACCACGTGCTCTCACCACTGGTGTCCCCCAGGGCTCAGTTCTAGGCCCTCTCCTTTTCTCCCTATACACCAAGTCACTTGGCTCTGTCATATCCTCACATGGCCTCTCCTATCATTGCTACGCTGACGATACACAACTAATCTTCTCCTTTCCCCCTTCTGATAACCAGGTGGCGAATCGCATCTCTGCATGTCTGGCAGACATATCAGTATGGATGACGGATCACCACCTAAAGCTGAACCCTGGCAAGACGGAGCTGCTCTTCCTCCCGGGGAAGGACTGCCCGTTCCATGATCTCGCCATCACGGTTGACAACTCCGTTGTGTCCTCCTCCCAGAGTGCGAAGAGCCTTGGCGTGACCCTGGACAACACCCTGTCGTTCTCCGCTAACATCAAGGCGGTGACCCGCTCCTGCAGGTTCATGCTCTACAACATTCGGAGAGTACGACCCTGCCTTACACAGGAAGCGGCACAGGTCCTAATCCAGGCACTTGTCATCTCCCGTCTGGACTACTGCAACTCGCTGTTGGCTGGCCTCCCTGCCTGTGCCATTAAACCCCTACAACTCATCCAGAATGCCGCAGCCCGTCTGTTGTTCAACCTTCCCAAGTTTTCTCACGTCACCCCCCTCCTCCACACACTCCACTGGCTTCCAGTTGAAGCTCGCATCCGCTACAAGACCATGGTGCTTGCCTATGGAGCAGTGAGGGGAACGGCACCTCTGTACCTTCGGGCTTTGATCAGTCCCTACACCCAAACGAGGGCATTGCGTTCATCCACCTCTGGCCTGCTGGCTCCCCTTCCTCTGTGGAAGCATAGTTCCCGCTCAGCCCAGTCAAAACTGTTCGCTGCTCTGGCACCCCAATGGTGGAACAAGCTCCCTCACGACGCCAGGACAGCGGAGTCACTCACCACCTTCCGGAGACATTTAAAACCCCACCTCTTTAAGGAATACCTGGGATAGGATAAAGTAATCCTTCTACCCCCCCCCCCCCCCCCCCAAAAAAAAATGGTAAAGTGGTTATCCCACTGCCTATAGGGTGAATGCACCAATTTGTGAGTCGCTCTGGTTAAGAGCGTCTGCTAAATGACGTAAATGTGCCCTTGAGCAAGGCACTTAACCCTAATTGATCCTGTAAGTCGCTCTGGATAAGAGCGTCTGCTAAATGACTAAAATGTAAATGTAAAATGTGATGAGGAGCCAGCGCAGGTTTGTCTGGGGAAATACCCAACCTGGCTGTACTGTGGGAGAAAACTGACATTTTGAGGCACGTGGTTCAAAGGCAGAGAGTGACTGCTGCAAGGCAGATGCAGTTTGATGAGTTATGGGAGAGATACAAGCACACGGACACCCCTGCTCCAAGCAAACGGCAAAGAGTAGTGAGTAGTTATCTGAAAGAATATGTGGTCGAAACAAAACAATGGGCCAGCTAGAAGAGGACAATGAGAGGGAGTGTAACAGACAGTTTTTCAGCACTCTGGATGCTGTACTGGGAGAAATGTCAGCAAGATTTAATGAACGAAACAGCCAACTTGTTGAGGCCCTGTGTGCCTTCCACCCAGAGAATGAAACCTTTATGGATGTGGAAAAAGTGGAACCACTGCTGGACTAAATCTCAGGAGATTTTGTGGAAACTGAGTTTACTGTCGCACGGCAGTTTCTACAGACTGAAATCGCCCGATCTGGAGAAGAAAATTGGACAACGCAGAGCATTTTGGAGAGATTCTCCGGGCCTCTAACAGCAATGTCTACTGTGATGATGGCATTGAAGCTGGGATTAACATTTGGAGCATCCACGGCAACTTGCCAAAACTCCTTTTCAACATTGAAAAACGTATTCAGTGAGCACAGACGGAGCATGTTGCACAGGAGGAAAGCGCAGCTCTCTCTTTCAACTGGCATTTGAGAGGGATCTGACAAGCAAATTCCGTGGGGAGTGGAAGGAGAGACTGCTGAGGAGGTTCAACACAGCATCAAGGAGGCTGCAACTCTTTTGAATCTGGGTAAGAACAGGCAGCCTGGCTGGGCTTGTAGTATTTAGTTATTTGCTAGCTTTTGGAAATGCGTGGCAAACGTCAGAAATAGGCGTAGACGTGATTTTCTTCATTGGCGTTGCTGCCAAGTCTACTGCTTGATTTCTGTGATGTGATTGGAAATGTTTGGTTTATAATATCATGGGATTGTTTTTAATGTTGTTTTATAATGTAGAAGAGGTGCTTTGCATTACATTGATGAGGGTGGGCAGACCTTGACCAATGGTTGAGTAACGATGTAGCTATAATGTTGCCATAAACAACTCATTGCTATGGAATACTAATGCCTCTGTTATCATACGCAGCATAGGACGGCACTCTTGTGGGAAGACAGCTTGGTAGCTGCGTTCAAGCTGCATTGTACCGATAAGTTGTGGTAGTGCATTGTACATTATTGTTTGCTTTCCGCCATTGGAAATGCATTGAATTGGCATGAGGAAGGGTTATTACGGTAATTAGCAACTGTTTTGCATTGGATTGGCATGGGGAAGTGTTATTACGGTAATTAGCAACTGTTTTGCATTGGATTGATGGGTATTTTGCATGTAGCTGTGTAGCGTTGTCATAACTTGCAATTTCTCGTGCCGGTTATGAATTGTCCATGTTTGTAAAGCGGTGCAGTAGCCTGTATTCTTGCGGCAAGACAGCCGTGCGTGGCTGCAAATACATTGTGTGTAATTGTACTATCGATTATTATCCACCCTGTGTTATCAGCAAGCGAAAATAGTTGTGCCCCCTTCGTAATTTCTGATGCCCCCTTGCCGAGTTAATCCTGCCGCCGGGCCTGGGCTACAGGTTAAATAAATTATGGTGAACGTGCAAGGTGATGAGATTGATGCTCCTTTCCAATAAATATCGAGGGTCTTATTCTGGTGACATGTTGATCGATGCTTGGCTGCTAATGAAGGTAGTTATGTGGCACTACATTAGATCACTCAAATATAGTATCCTTGCGCGCTCCAGGATACATTCAGAGTAAGACTTTGTGATTAGTCCGGAGTCCCGGCTAGTGCTGCGGCTGACCCCCTTAAATACCTGCCGCCTCAGTACATCCACGTCTTCCTTTTCTCACCTCATTCATTTGTCTTGGAGATGAGAGGCTGGTGGTTGACAGAGGAAAAGGAAACCAGGTAGAAATAGGAGGATACAGGGCATTCAGAAAGGATTCTGACCCCTTGACTTTTTCCACATTTTGTTACGTTACAGCATTCTACAATTGATTAAATAAATAACAGTCCTCATCAAATCAAATTTTATTTGTCACATACACGTGTTTAGCAGATGTTATAGTGGGTGTAGCGAAATGCTTGTGCTTCTAGCTCTGACAGTGCAGTAATATCTAACAAGTAATATCTAACAATTTCACAACATATACCCAATACACACAAAACTAGTAAGAAATGGGATTTAAGAATATATACATATATGGACAAGCAATGTCAGAGCGGCATTGACTAAGATACAGTAGAATATAATAGAATGCAGTATATACATATGAGATGAGTAGTGCAAGATATGTAAACATTATTCATGGTTGACTAGTCTGTTTATTCCACTGATTCATATTGATACCAGTCCATTCATTGGCTGTAAAAGTGGGTAAAAACAGACAAGCATATAATTGTAGCTATGTGGTCTTTACTTGAGTGTGTTTCAGCAGTGTGAGGTCAGAGAGATGCTTCCAAGTCAGTATTTTTCTGAACTCATAAAATCCTTTATACAATCTGATGGGATGAATGTGCAACTCCATTAAAATGACAATAAAGTCTATATAGCACCTTTAAGTTAAGACCTCACAGATCTGTTCATGGCAAAGCAGTTCAATTAATGATATTAATTGATTCTTAAAGAATATAACTTATAAATCATGAGCCTCATCTTGAGGAGTCACCTGTGACAGTATTCATAAAGAGTAGGAGTACTGATCTGGGATCAGTTTTGCCTTTTAGATCATAATGAAACAGATTAAATGGACAGGGGGGACCTGATCCTAGATCAGCACTCCTCCTCTGGGAAACTGCATGTATGAAACCGAACACATAGTCGTAGTCTAGTTACAGCAGGTGTTTACTGCCATCTAGTGGAAGATACCAATAAAACACTTTATTATCAGGATGGGGAGACGGTTGAACTGAAACAGAAAGTAAAGTTGTTCTTTATTACAGGATCCATTTTAAGACTACTGAGCAGAAAACGCTATATGGAGAGAACAAAAAAATAAAGTGAGTATATCTGAATAATAATCTATTCTAAAGGACAGAGTAAGAGAATGAATACCTGGAATGAGATATTACTAGTTAGTAGAACTGCTACTTGAGCTTAGTTGCTGACAGACAGCAGTTTTCAAAGTGTTATCACATGTTATCAGTCAAACGTCTGGTAAAGATGGTGGAGGAGCTTTTAAATGATAGGGTTTTATGTTTATCTCAGGGTTTCTCAATCCTTTTGTTCTTGGCCAGCATTTACACACCTGATTCAACTAATCATCAGATATTTTAAGACAGTTGAATATTTGAGGCATACAAATGAACATTCTCAAATTTAAACCTTTTGGATTTGTAGGCCTGTTTACAATTATTAAAGGTCTACAATAAATCACATTTTGGAGGAAAAAAACACAGCTAAACCTGGTGGACATTTAATTTAATGACCAATGGAATGGTCTAAAACGTGCCAACTCTGCTCATGGCTCATCTATGGAACATTAGAACAGTGGTGGAAAAAGTAAAGATACCTTAATAGAAAATGACTCAAGTAAAAGTGAAAGGCACCCAGTAAAATACTACTTGAGTAAAAGTCTAAAAGTATTTGGTTTTAAATATACTTAAGTATCAAAAGTAAATGTAATTGCTAAAATATACTTAAGTATCAAAAGTAAAAGTAAAGTAGGAATAATTAAAATTAAAATGTCTTATATTAAGCAAACCAGACGGCACAATTTTCTTGTTATTTTCATTTACTGATAGCCAGGGTCACATTCCAACACTCAGACATCATTTAAAAAAAGCATTTGTGTTTAGTGAGTCTGCCAGATCAGGCAGTAGGGATGTTCTCTTGATAAGTGTGTGAATTGGACCATTTTCTGTCCTGCTAAGCATTCAAAATGTAACGAGTACTTTTGGGTGTCAGGGAAAATGTATGGAGTAAAAAGTACATTATTTTCTTTAGGAATGTAGTGAAGTAAAAGTAAAAGTTGTTAAAAATATAAATAGTAAAGTACAGATACCTAAAAAAAACGACCTAAGTAGTACTTTCAAGTATTTTTACTTAAGTACTTTACACCACTGCATTAGAAGACAGATAAATGTGTTGATTTTGAAAGAAAGACGGGCAGATTCTGCTAGGTAGGCTACGAACTATTATAAAGTTAGGTCGTCATCACAGTAGGTTTGAGCTACAGTATGATGACTTACCAACCTGATGGTCTCCGTTGGAAATGTTGTGGAAAATGTTGTACACTCAGTGTATTAAAATATATGACATAAACAACAAATTATAAGCAGATGCTTTACAGTATATACTCAGATACACAAAATACATCTGGTTTCAGATCTAGAAGATTCTCCTCTTCAATAGTAATATCATCAATTCGGACCAGTAACTTACCTGAGGTCAAAGGTCTCTGATTTATCACTAAAATGTATAGGATGATCCATAGAGATGTCACTCTTCATGGACAGATGACTTGGTACTGGAGAGACTGATCTCAGAGTTTGGTTGGAGATTCTGGAAAACATAATAAATGACCATGAAACTAAATTTTAAACTATATCAAAATTATATTTCAATAGATAAAATACATTACATAAAGCATTAAAATAAATGCCATTACATAAATCAACAAACATGCAGCTCTAGCAGGGCAGGAATTTGACGAACTGACTTGTTGGAAAGGTGGCATCCTATGACGTTGCCACGTTGAAAGTTTACAAATGCATCGTTTTTCAAAACATAGTGAACCTGGAGGCAAAAAGCGAACCTCACATTCTAACTAAATGTTGTTTATTAGCACTCAAATCTATCAATGGCATTTTCGGCACAATTTGGTGAAAGCCCCAAAGCATTCAGAAAGCCTCTGTTTCCCACCACCAGTGGACACCCCCATGAGTGTCTTTCAGAACCCCTCCTAAAACCACCTGTTTCTTTTTGGTTGTTGTTAGTGACTCTTTGTTAGTTCCTTCTTCTGTTTGAGAGACAATGTTTTATTTATTGTTGAGGAATGTAACAATGTTCATGTGATTAAATTAAATCACCCGACTGTTTGGATATGTCTGTTAGTAAATGTTTTATTTCTAAGAGATCATGAGTAAAAGAGAACAATTGACATTCTAGAATGAGTTGTCACTGTGTTAACCACAACCAACATGCTGCATCTCTGTTTAGGGGTCAGTGGTCTAAAATGAGTCTCTCTGGAAAGAGAGAGGAGGAGGGCCCTGCCTCTAAAATGAGTCTCTCTGGGGAGAGAGAGGAGGGGGTCCCTGCCTCTAAAATGAGTCTCTCTGGGGAGAGAGAGGAGGGGGGCCCTGCCTCGAAAATGCATCTCTCTGGGGAACATGACACCAAAGCTAAGAGGTGAGATGACAATTTTATGAAGAATGTATTAATTTTATTTACAAAATAAATAGCTATCTTAAGATGAATACACTTACTGTAAATCACTCTAGATTAGAGTATCTGCTAAATCAGGAGTTCTCAATCCGGGGTCAGCGGAGGTACTGCAGGGGTTCTGCAGCACCCTGACTGGACTCGTTGCAATGGAAGACATTTGATAGAATGTTCACGACACGAACACTTTGCCTACTCTTCATTATTTCCTAATATAATGGAATGCATATTTCTTTAACCAATTCTGATGGTTGTTACAAATGGAATTTTGACAATATTACCGTTATACCAACACACTCTTCACACCCGTTTAACAACTCTAAATAGCTTTGGCATCGTAGGCATTAGGGTCCCTTGCCAATAATGTTGCCTACAACTTTGCATACAATGTTCATTTTCATCGAACACATATTTCGCCCTAGATGCCTTCAATTGCCCAATTTATAGCCATGGCCAATTTAGGAATATTTTTTAACAACGTGATGTTGCGCTCCAAAGGGATAACTTGAAAAAACATGATATAGGTAATTAAATAATCAAAAGAAAAACGTGTTTATTATACACTTAGAAAATAACGTTCCTTATAGAACCAAAAAGGCTTCTATCACTTCCTTAATATATGGAACCACTAAAAGTTAAATATATTTTTGGGTTCAGTGAAGAAGAACCTCTAGAGTTCTGATCAACGAAAGGTGATTGTTTTGAGGATGTGAACCCAGCAGCCCTCCAGTGGTCAGATCAAGCCCGCCCGTTTTTTCCAGCACCCGGCACGGGATTCGAACCAGCCACCTTTCTGCCATAGGTCCAACTCCTGCCACAGCTCCAACTCCTTAGCCGCTGGGCGAAAACCTGAGTTACTCTTCAGAAATTAGCATGAGTTAATATGCCAAAATGAAGACAACATGCTATGCAGACATTAATGGTATCACTTATACATAATTATTATACAGAAATCATTGCCAAAAGCACAAGACATACGGTTGCATGTAGGTCTATATTATTTATGGATTGATCATATAGAAATATACAAATATTATTTTAACTACTCCAAAGCAATTACATGTGGTGCAGGAACCACTGACTCACTGCATTATTCTATAGTATTATCAAGACACCTGCTGTTTATTCTTAACTGGTTAGGACAGCTCATGAGGTGTCCTAAATATCTGCCGACTAGGTGGGACTAGAGGATTCATGCATAGCTTTAATTTATACCCATGAGTGTAAAATGTCTTTATTCTCAGCACTTATACCACCAATGTTCTACTCTGAGACACTTTGTGGATATGGGCCCAGATCTCAAAATAGTGTTATAAAAAAACGTTGAATGTTTGTTTTACATATAAAAATAAATAAATGAATATTACTAATGTAAGCCAGTATAAAGACTGGGTTATGTATGCACTCACTAACTGTAAGTCGCTCTGGATAAGAGCGTCTGCTAAGTGATTAAAATGTAAATGTAAATGTATTGTGTTGCTCTGCTCATGTCCGCGTTCTGGAACTGTCCGCGTCCCCGTACAGAACTGCCCGCGTCCCCGTACAGAACTGCCCGCGTCCCCGTACAGAACTGTCCGCGTCCATGTACGGTTTGGCGCCAAGCATATTGTCCAGTTACGCGCTGAGTGGTCTGAGGTGATGTTGGGGAATAACGACGGAGTTCGTTACAGTGTTGAGACGCCGAAGTTTATTGTTCAATTTGCTTTTTTGCGTAATGGTCAGTGACAGTATGAGTGTAGCCAGATCCTTTTCACTCGCTATCCTTGTTTCATCTTGTGTGGTTCACCGGATTCGTCATCATCCTCGAGGGACAGACGAATGACCTGCTAGCTAGCCAAGCTAGTCAGTACAGCTAGCTAAGCTAGCTACTCTACCAGCAGCATCCTAGTTATCCTAGCTACCACTACATCATCACCGGCTGCCTGCATTTCTTGTGGACCGATGGAGCTCCCTGGTTGTTTCTTCCACCTGTTAAATCCCGTGGAGGGCTTCTCCCTCTCTCGTTGACGGATGCTGGCTACCTACCATCCCTCTGTCCGGTTCTCCTCTTCACTAGATGGACGGTAACTTTAGTGTTTAACCCCTCTGTGTCCAAGAACCAAACGTTTTAATAATATTTTCGGGCGCCCCAAGGTTTTTATTGTTTGTAAAACTTTAGTGGAGAGCTCTCAATTTGCCGGATTTTAGGTATATAAAGTGCCTTCAGAAAGTATTCACACCCCTTGACTTTTTCCACATTTTGTTATGTTAAAGCCTGAATTTAAAATGCATAAAATTCAGATTTATTTGGTCACTGGCCTACACACAATACCCCATAATGTCAAAATGGAATTATGTTTTACGAAGTCTTTACAAATTTAATTAAAAATGAAAAGCTGAAATGTCTTGAATCAGTAATAATAATAATAACAATATGCCATTTAGCAGACGCTTTTATCCAAAGCGACTTACAGTCATGTGTGCATACATTTCTACGTATGGGTGGTCCCGGGGATCGAACCCACTACCCTGGCGTTACAAGCGCCATGCTCTACCAATTGAGCTACAGAGGACCACAGTATTCAAACCCTTTGTTATGGCAAGCCTGAATAGTTTCAGGATTAGAAATGCGCTTAACAAGTCACACAATAAGCAGTAGGAGTGCGTGGGTCAAATCACTGGGGAAGACAAGCCAGAAAAATACATATTACAATCTACAGTTGAAGTCTGAAGTTTACATACACCTTAGCCAAATACATTTAAACTCAGTTTTTCACAATTCCTGACATTTAATCCTAGTAAGAATTCCCTGTCTTAGGTCAGTTAGGATCACCACTTTATTTTAAGAATGTGAAATGTCTTTCATCACAATACCAGTGGGTCAAAAGTTTACATACACTCAATTAGTATGTGGTAGCGTTGCCTTTAAATTGTTTAACTTGGGTCAAACGTTTAGGGTAGCCTTCCACAAGCTTCCCACAGTTAGTTGGGTGCATTTTGGCCCATTCCTCCTGACAGAGCTGGTGTAACTGAGTCAGGTTTGTATGCCTCCTTGCTCGCACACGCTTTTTCAGTTCTGCCCACACATTTTCCATAGGATTGAGGTCAGGGCTTTGTGATGGCCACTCCAATACCTTGACTTTGTTGTCCTTAAGCCATTTTGCCACAACTTTGGAAGTATGCTTGGGGTCATTGTCCATTTGGAAGACCCATTTGTGACCAAGCTTTAACTTCCTGACTGATGTCTTGAGATGTTGCTTCAATATATCCACATAATTTTCATTCCTCATGATGCCATCTATTTTGTGAAGTGCACCAGTCCCGCCTGCAGCAAAGCACCCCAACAGCATAATGCTGCCACCCCTGTGCTTCACGGTTGGGATGGTGTTCTTTGGCTTGCAAGCAACCCCCTTTTTCCTCCAAACATAACGATGGTCATTATGGCCAAACAGTTCTATTTTTGTTTCATCAGACCAGAGGACATTTCTCCAAAAAGTATGATCTTCGTCCCCATGTGCAGATGCAAACCGTAGTCTGGCTTTTTTATGGCGGTTTTGGAGCAGTGGCTTCTTCCTTGCTGAGCGGCCTTTCAGGTTATGTCGATATAGGACTCGTTTTACTGTGGATATAGATACTTTTGTACGTGTTTCCTCCAGCATCTTCACAAAGTATTTTGTTGTTGTTCTGGGATTGATTTTCACTTTTCGCACCAAAGTACGTTCATCTCTAGGAGACAGGACGCGTCTCCTTCCTGAGCGGTATGACAGCTGTGTGGTCCCATGGTGTTTATACTTGCGTACTATTGTTTGTACAGATGAACGTGGTACCTTCAGGCGTTTGGAAATTGCTCAAGAGTGTGCAAAGCTGTCATCAAGGCAAAGGGTGGCTACTTTGAAGAATCTCAAATATAAAATATTTTTTGATTTGTTTAACACTTTTGGTTACTACATGATTCCATGTGTGTTATTTCATAGTTTTGATGTCTTCACTATTTTCTACAATGTAGAAAATAGTAAAAATTAAGAAAACCCCTTAAATGAGTAGCTGTGTCCAAACCTTTGACTGGTACTGTACATATGTATTTATTTTTACACATACACTATATATACAAAAGTATGTGGACACCCCATCAAATTAGTGGATTCGGCTATTTCAGTCGCACCCGTTGCTGACAGGTGTATAAAATCGAGCACACCGCCATGCAATCTCCATAGACAAACATTAGCAGTAGAATGGCTTTACTGAAGAGCTCAGTGACTTTCAACGTGGCACGGTCATAGGATGCAACATTTCCAACAAGCTCGCCGCCATTGGACTCTGGAGCAGTGGAAACACGATCTCTGGAGTGATGAATCACGCTTCATCATCTGGCAGTCCGACGGACAAATCTGGGTTTGGCGGATGCCAGGAGAACGCTACCTGCACTAATGCATAGTGCCAACTGTAAAGTTGGTGGAGGAGGAATAATGGTCTGGGGCTGTTTTTCGTGGTTCGGGCTAGGCCCCGTAGTTCCAGTGAAGGGAAATCTTAACGCTACCGCATACAATGACATTCTAGACGATTCTGTGCACAAAGCAAGGTCCATACAGAAATGGTTTGAACTGGAAGAACTTGACTGGCGTGCACAGAGCCCTGACCTCAACCCCATCGAACACCTTTGGAATGCCTACTGCGAGTGCCCGACCTCACTAATTATCTTGTTGCTGAATGGAAGCAAGTCCCCGCAGCAATGTTCCAACATCTAGTGGAAAGCCTTCCCAGAAGAGTGGAGGCTGGTATAGCAGCAAAGGGGGAACCAACTCCATATTAATGGCCATGATTTTGGAATGAGATGTTGGACCAGGAGGTGTAATGAGATGTTGGACCAGCAGGTGTAATGAGATGTTGGACCAGCAGGTGTAATGAGATGTTGGCCAGCAGGTGTAATGAGATGTTGGACCAGCAGGTGTAATGAGATGTTGGCCAGCAGGTGTAATGAGATGTTGGACCAGCAGGTGTAATGAGATGTTGGACCAGCAGGTGTAATGAGATGTTGGAGCATCAGGTGTAATGATTTGTTGGACCAGCAGGTGTAATGAGATGTTGGACCAGGAGGTGTAATGAGATGTTGGACCAGTAAGTGTAATGAGATGTTGGACCAGCAGGTGTAATGAGATGTTGGACCAGCAGGTGTAATGAGATGTTGGACCAGCAGGTGTAATGAGATGTTGGGCCAGCAGGTGTAATGAGATGTTGGACCAGCAGGTGTAATGAGATGTTGGACCAGCAGATATAATGAGATGTTGGACCACCAGGTGTAATGAGATGTTGGACCAGCAGGTGTAATGAGATGTTGGACCAGCAGGTGTAATGAGATGTTGGACCAGCAGGTGTAATGAGATGTTGGACCAGCAGGTGTAATGAGATGTTGGACCAGCAGGTGTAATGAGATGTTGGACCACCAGGTGTAATGAGATGTTGGACCAGCAGGTGTAATGAGATGTTGGACCAGCAGGTGTAATGAGATGTTGGACCAGCAGGTGTAATGAGATGTTGGACCAGCAGGTGTAATGAGATGTTGGACCAGCATGTGTAATGAGATGTTGGACCAGCAGGTGTAATGAGATGTTGGACCAGCAGGTGTAATGAGATGTTGGACCAGCAGGTGTAATGAGATGTTGGACCAGCAGGTGTAATGAGATGTTGGACCAGCAGGTGTAATGAGATGTTGGCCAGCAGGTGTAATGAGATGTTGGCCAGCAGGTGTAATGAGATGTTGACCAGCAGAAGGTGGCTAGCAGGTGTAATGAGATGTTGGACCAGCAGGTGTAATGAGATGTTGGACCAGCAGGTGTAATGAGATGTTGGACCAGCAGGTGTAATGAGATGTTGGACCAGCAGTTGTAATGAGATGTTGGACCAGCAGGTGTAATGAGATGTTGGACCAGCAGGTGTAATGAGATATTGGACCAGCAGGTGTAATGAGATGTTGGACCAGCAGGTGTAATGAGATGTTGGACCAGCAGGTGTAATGAGATGTTGGACCAGCAGTTGTAATGAGATGTTGGACCAGCAGGTGTAATGAGATGTTGGACCAGCAGGTGTAATGAGATGTTGGACCAGCAGGTGTAATGAGATGTTGGCCAGCAGGTGTAATGAGATGTTGGCCAGCAGGTGTAATGAGATGTTGGCCAGCAGGTGTAATGAGATGTTGACCAGCAGAAGGTGGCCAGCAGGTGTAATGAGATGTTGGACCAGCAGGTGTAATGAGATGTTGGACCAGCAGGTGTAATGAGATGTTGGACCAGCAGGTGTAATGAGATGTTGGACCAGCAGGTGTAATGAGATGTTGGACCAGCAGGTGTAATGAGATGTTGGACCAGCAGGTGTAATGAGATGTTGGACCAGCAGGTGTAATGAGATGTTGGACCAGCAGGTGTCCACATACTTTTGATCATGTAGTGCATGTTTGGTAAAGTAATGAAGAAGGTGTAATATTTTGGGTAGATGATCCTAGAACAGATTATAACTATATATGGACATATTATAAAGGATGTGCATGAATAGACTCTTAAGGATTAAAGTGGAACTGAGATGAGGAAGTGAATCAGGAGGCCAATGTGACCATTTTACAATGTGATGATGTTACAAGTAAGTTCCACTTGTTAAATCCACTTCAGTCAGTGTAGATGCAGGGGAAGAGACTGGTAGGGGGGGGGTTGCAACTCAATATTAGGAGGGTGTTCTTAATGCTTTTTACACTGTTTGTTTGTTGCTTTATGTAATGGCATATATTTAAATGCTTTGTGTAATGTCACATAATTTAACGCTTTATGTAATGGCATATATTTTAATGCTTTGTGTACAAAACATTATGAACACCTGCTTTTTCAATGACATAGATTGACAGGTGAATCCAGGTGAAAGATATGATCTCTTATTGATGTCACTTGTTAAATCAACTCCAATCAGTGTAGATGAAGGGGAGGAGACAGGTTAATGAAGGATTTTTAAGCCTTGAGACAATTGAGACATGGATTGTGTATGTGTGCCATTCAGAGGGTGAATGGGCAAGACAAAATATTTAAGTGCCTTTGAACGGGGTATGGTAGTAGGTACCAGGCACACAGGTTTTTGTCAAGAACTGCAACGCTGCTGGGTTATTCACGCTCAAATGTTACCTGTGTGTATCAAGAGTGGTCCACTACCCAAAGGACATCCAGCCATTTTGACACAACTGTGGGACGCATTGGAGTCAACATGGGCCAGCATCCCTGTGGGACGCTTTCGACACCTTGTAGAGTCCATGCCCCGACGAGTTGAGGCTGTTCTGAGGGCGAAAGAGAGGGGAGGTGCAACTCAATATTAGGAAGGTGTTCTTAATGTTTTGTATACTCAGTGTATGTTTGTTGCTTTATGTAATGGCATATATTTTATTGCTTCATGTAATGTATTTTATCTATTGAGATATAGTTTTGATATATTTTAAAATGTAGTTTCATGGGGATTTATTATGTCTTCCAGAATCTTCAACCAAATTCGGAGATCAGTCTCTCCAGTACCCAGTCATCTGTCCACGAAGAGTGACTTCTCTATGGATCGTCCTATACATTTTAGTGATGGACCAGTGACCTTTGACCCTAGGTAAGTTACTGGTCAGAATTGATGATATTACTATTGAAGAGGAGAATCTTCTAGATCTGAAACCAGATGTATTTTGTGTATATGAGTATATACTGTAAAGCATCTGCTTATAATTAGTTGTTTATGTCATATATTTTAATACACTGAGTGTACAAAACATTATGAACACCTGCTTTTTCCATGACATAGATTGATAAGGTGAATCCAGGTGAAAGATATGATCTCTTATTTACGTAACTTGTTAAATCAACTTCAAGCAGTGTAGATGAAGGGGAGGAGAGAGGTTAATGAAGGATTTTTAAGCCTTGAGACAATTGAGACATGGATTGTGTAAATGTGCCATTCAGATGGTGAAATAGCAAGACAAAATATTTAAGTGTCTTTGAACGGGGTATGGTAGTAGGTACCAGGCACACAGGTTTTTGTCAAGAACTGCAACGCTGCTGGGTTGTTCACGCTCAAAAGTTTCCTGTGTGTATCAAGAGTGGTCCACTACCCAAAGGACATCCAGCCATTTTGACACAACTGTGGGCCGCATTGGAGTCAACATGAGCCAGCATCCCTGTGGGACACTTTCGACACCTTGTAGAGTCCATGCCCCGTCGAGTTGAGGCTGTTCTGAGGGCAAAAGAGAGGGGAGGTCCAACTCAATATTAGGAAGGTGTTCTTAATGTTTTGTATACTCAGTGTATGTTTGTTGCTTTATGTAATGGCATATATTTTATTGCTTCATGTAATGTATTTTATCTCTTGAAATATAGTTTTGATATATATTAAAATGTAGTTTCATGGGGATTTATTATGTTTTCCAGAATCTCCAACCAAACTCTGAGATCAGTCTCTCCAGTACCCAGTCATCTGTCCATGAAGAGTGACTTCTCTATGCATCATCCTATACATTTTAGTGATGGACCAGTGACCTTTGACCCTAGGTAAAAATGTATCATATTACTATTGAAGATGAGAATCTTCAAGATGTATTTTGTGTATCTGAGTATATACTGTAAAGCATCTGCTTATAATTAGTTGTTTATGTCATATATTTTAATACACTGAGTGTACAAAACATTATGAACACCTGCTTTTTCCATGACATAGATTGATAAGGTGAATCCAGGTGAAAGATATGATCTCTTATTTATGTAACTTGTTAAATCAACTTCAAGCAGTGTAGATGAAGGGGAGGAGAGAGGTTAATGAAGGATTTTTAAGCCTTGAGACAATTGAGACATGGATTGTGTAAATGTGCCATTCAGAGGGTGAATAGGCAAGACAAAATATTTAAGTGTCTTTGAACGGGGTATGGTAGTAGGTACCAGGCACACAGTTTTTTGTCAAGAACTGCAACGCTGCTTGGTTGTTCAAGCTCAAAAGTTTCCTGTGTGTATCAAGAGTGGTCCACTACCCAAAGGACATCCAGCCATTTTGACACAACTGTGGGAAGCATTGGAGTCAACATGGGCCAGCATCCCTGTGGGACGCTTTCGACACCTTGTAGAGTCCATGCCCCGACGAGTTGAGGCTGTTCTGAGGGCAAAAGAGAGGGGAGGTGCAACTCAATATTAGGAGGGTGTTCTTAATGTTTTGTATACTCAGTGTATGTTTGTTGCTTTTTGTAATGGCATATATTTTATTGCTTCATGTAATGCATTTTATCTCTTGAAATATAGTTTTGATATATATTAAAATGTAGTTTCATGGGGATTTATTATGTTTTCCAGAATCTCCAACCAAACTCTGAGATCAGTCTCTCCAGTACCCAGTCATCTGTCCATGAAGAGTGACTTCTCTATGGATCGTCCTATACATTTTAGTGATGGACCAGTGACCTTTGACCCTAGGTAAAAATGTATCATATTACTATTGAAGATGAGAATCTTCAAGATGTATTTTGTGTATCTGAGTATATACTGTAAAGCATCTGCTTATAATTAGTTGTTTATGTCATATATTTTAATACACTGAGTGTACAAAACATTATGAACACCTGCTTTTTCCATGACATAGATTGATAAGGTGAATCCAGGTGAAAGATATGATCTCTTATTTATGTAACTTGTTAAATCAACTTCAAGCAGTGTAGATGAAGGGGAGGAGAGAGGTTAATGAAGGATTTTTAAGCCTTGAGACAATTGAGACATGGATTGTGTAAATGTGCCATTCAGATGGTGAATAGGCAAGACAAAATATTTAAGTGTCTTTGAACGGGGTATGGTAGTAGGTACCAGGCACACAGGTTTTTGTCAAGAACTGCAACGCTGCTGGGTTTTTCACGCTCAAAAGTTTCCTGTGTGTATCAAGAGTGGTCCACTACCCAAAGGACATCCAGCCATTTTGACACAACTGTGGGACGCATTGGAGTCAACATGGGCCAGCATCCCTGTGGGACGCTTTCGACACCTTGTAGAGTCCATGCCCCGACGAGTTGAGGCTGTTCTGAGGGCAAAAGAGAGGGGAGGTGCAACTCAATATTAGGAGGGTGTTCTTAATGTTTTGTATACTCAGTGTATGTTTTTTGCTTTATGTAATGGCAAATGTTTTATTGCTTCATGTAATGTATTTTATCTATTGAAATATAGTTTTGAAATATTTTAAAATGTAGTTTCATGGGGATTTATTATGTTTTCCAGAATCTCCAACCAAACTCTGAGATCAGTCTCTCCAGTACCCAGTCATCTGTCCATGAAGAGTGACTTCTCTATGCATCAACCTATACATTTTAGTGATGGACCAGTGACCTTTGACCCTAGGTAAGTTACTGGTCAGAATTGATGATATTACTCTTGAAGAGGAGAATCTTCTAGATCTGAAACCAGATGTATTTTGTGTATCTGAGTATATACTGTAAAGCATCTGCTTATAATTATTTGTTTATGTAATATATTTTAATATTCTGAGTGCACAAAACATTAGGAACACCTGCTTTTTCTGTGACATAGATTGATGAGGTGAATCCAGGTGAAAGATATGATCTCTTATTTATGTAAGTTGTTAAATCAACTTCAATCAGTGTAGATGAAGGGGAGGAGACAGGTTAATGAATGAATTTTAAGGCTTGAAACAATTGAGACATGGATTGTGTAAATGTGCCATTCAGATGGTGAATAGGTAAGACACAATATTTAAGTGCCTTTGAATGGGGTATGGTAGTAGGTACCAGGCACACAGATTTTTGTCAAGAACTGCAACGCTGCTGGGTTTTTCACGCTCAAAAGTTTCCTGTGTGTCTCAAGAAAGGTCCACCACCCAAAGGACATCCAGCCAACTTGACACAACTGTGGGAATCATAGGAGTCAACATGGGCCAGCATCCCTGTTGGACGCTTTCGACACCTTGAAGAGTCAATGCCTTGACGAGTTGATGCTGTTCTGAGGGTGAAAAGGGAGGGGGGGGGGGGGCAGCAACTCAATATTAGGAGGGTGTTCTTAATGTTTTGTATACTCAGTGTATGTTTGTTGCTTTATGTAATGGCATATATTTTATTGCTTCATGTAATGTATTTTTTCTTTTGAAATATAGTTTTTATATATTTTAAAATGTAGTTTCATGGGGATTTATTATGTTTTCCAGAATCTCCAACCAAACTCTGAGATCAGCCTCTCCAGTACCCAGTCATCTGTCCATGAAGAGTGACTTCTCTATGCATCAACCTATACATTTTAGTGATGAACCAGTGACCTTTGACCCTAGGTAAAATTGTATCATATTACTATTGAAGATGAGAATCTTCAAGATCTGAAACCAGATGTATTTTGTGTATCTGAGTATATACTATAAGGCATCTGCTTATAATTAGTTGTTTATGTAATATATTTGAATACACTGAGTGTACAAAACATTATGAACACCTGCTTTTTCCATGACATAGATTGACAGGTGAATCCAGGTGAAAGATATGATCTCTTATTGATGTCACTTGTTAAATCCACTTCAATCAGTGTAGATGAAGGGGAGGAGAGAGGTTAATGAAGGATTTTTAAGCCTGGAGACAAATGAGACATGGATTGTGTAAATGTGCCATTCAGAGGGTGAATGGACAGGGTATGCCTTTGAACTGGGTATTTTAGTAGGTACCAGGCACACAGGTTTTTGTCAAGAACTGCAACGCTGCTGGGTTGTTCACGCTCAAAAGTTTCCTGTGTTTATCAAGAATGGTCCACTACCCAAAGGACATCCAGCCATTTTGACACAAATGTGGGACGCATTGGCGTCAACATGGGCCAGCATCCCTGTGGGACGCTTTCGACACATTGTAGAGTCCATGCCCCGACGAGTTGAGACTGTTCTGAGGGCAAAAGAGAGGGGAGGTGCAACTCAATATTAGGAAGGTGTTCTTAATGTTTTGTATACTCAGTGTATGTTTGTTGCTTTATGTAATGGCATATGTTTTATTGCTTCATGTAATGTATTTTACCTATTGAGATATAGTTTTGATATATTTTAAAATGTAGTTTAATGGTGATTTATTATGTTTTTCAGAATCTCCAACCAAATTCGGAGATCAGTCTCTCCAGTACCCAGTCATCTGTCCATGAAGAGTGACTTCTCTATTGATCGTCCTATACATTTTAGTGATGGACCAGTGACCTTTGACCCCAGGTAAGTTACTGGTCAGAATTTATTATATTACTATTGAAGAGGAGAATCTTCTAGATCTGAAACCAGATGTATTTTGTGTATCTGAGTATATACTGTAAAGCAGGAGGGGGCTTTGTGTGTTTTGTCCAATCAGTGTATATTTTAACATGTTGTTTCATGGTGGTTTATTTATTCCCCCCCCCCCCCTTTTTTATTGATATAACACAGATACAGTAGGTCTTGTGGAAATGAGACAAATCCAATCGCCTTGATTCTAAATCAAAACATCATATGTTTTGCAAAAATCGCTCTGCCAGTTGCTGGTTGCTAAAATTCTAATTGTTCACGTTATTTCAGTTTATGTGACAAAACAAGCAAGTATAGTGTAGAGAATCATTGTATCATCAAAACCGATATGAAATATATTTTCCATAAACAAAAATATTGTATTTTCAACTGGTGTACAAAACCGAAATTAAAAGACGCAAAACCGAAACTTAAGACCGGGAAGCAAAGAAATAGCGCACATAGAACAGATCTACCGCTTCCTAGACCTGCTTTGAATGCCAGATCTTACATTTCTATATGAATTTGGTCGGGTCACCCAAAAAGTTACATATTGCACCTTTTAACCTTTATTTAAGGCAAGGTAGTCTGATTGAGACCAAGGTCTTTTTAAATGGAGACCTGCATGACAAGACCAAGCAAGAACACAATAAAAGTAATTACAGCAATTACACAATAAAAGTAATTACAGCAATTACACTACAAGTAATTACAGCAATTACACAATACAAGGAAATACAGCAATTACACAATAAAATGAATTACAGTAATCACACAATACAAGTTAGAGAGACAGATGCTACAATCAAGGCAGGAAACACAAAAAGAAAAATACAAAAAACACCAATGATAAAAAACACCATGATAAAAAACCCCATGATAAAAAAACCCATGATAAAAAACACCATGATAAAAAACCCATGATAAAAAAAAAACATGATAAAAAAAAAACATGATTAAAAAAAAAACATGATAAAAAACAACCACATTCCTCAGTGAAGAGGTCCTCTACTAACAATCTGAATTGACCGAAAGGCACCCATGCATCAAACTGGACGGTATTTTGAAGATTGTTCCATAAGTGAGGTGCAAAGAAATGAAAAGCTGTTTTACCCAAATCTGTAGTGACAGAAGGAAGGAGTTCTCCATCTAAATCTGTAGTGACAGAAGGAAGGAGTTCTCCATCTAAATCTGTAGTGACAGAAGGAAGGAGTTCTCCATCTAAATCTGTAGTGACAGAAGGAAGGAGTTCTCCATCTAAATCTGTAGTGACAGAAGGAAGGAGTTCTCCATCTAAATCTGTAGTGACAGAAGGAAGGAGTTCTCCATCTAAATCTGTAGTGACAGAAGGAAGGAGTTATCCATCTAAATCTGTAGTGACAGAAGGAAGGAGTTCTCCATCTAAATCTGTAGTGACAGAAGGAAGGAGTTCTCCATCTAAATCTGTAGTGACAGAAGGAAGGAGTTCTCCATCTAAATCTGTAGTGACAGAAGGAAGGAGTTCTCCATCTAAATCTGTAGTGACAGAAGGAAGGAGTTCTCCATCTAAATCTGTAGTGACAGAAGGAAGGAGTTCTCCATCTAAATCTGTAGTGACAGAAGGAAGGAGTTCTCCATCTAAATCTGTAGTGACAGAAGGAAGGAGTTCTCCATCTAAATCTGTAGTGACAGAAGGAAGGAGTTCTCCATCTAAATCTGTAGTGACAGAAGGAAGGAGTTATCCATCTAAATCTGTAGTGACAGAAGGAAGGAGTTCTCCATCTAAATCTGTAGTGACAGAAGGAAGGAGTTCTCCATCTAAATCTGTAGTGACAGAAGGAAGGAGTTCTCCATCTAAATGTGTAGTGACAGAAGGAATGAGTTCTCCATCTAAATCTGTAGTGACAGAAGGAAGGAGTTCTCCATCTAAATCTGTAGTGACAGAAGGAAGGAGTTATCCATCTAAATCTGTAGTGACAGAAGGAAGGAGTTCTCCATCTAAATCTGTAGTGACAGAAGGAAGGAGTTATCCATCTAAATCTGTAGTGACAGAAGGAAGGAGTTCTCCATCTAAATCTGTAGTGACAGAAGGAAGGAGTTCTCCATCTAAATCTGTAGTGACAGAAGGAAGGAGTTCTCCATCTAAATCTGTAGTGACAGAAGGAAGGAGTTCTCCATCTAAATCTGTAGTGACAGAAGGAAGGAGTTCTCCATCTAAATCTGTAGTGACAGAAGGAAGGAGTTCTCCATCTAAATCTGTAGTGACAGAAGGAAGGAGTTCTCCATCTAAATCTGTAGTGACAGATAGCTTGGGGCGGCAGGTAGCTTAGTGGTTAGGAGCGTTGTGCCAGTAACCGAAAGGTCGCTGGTTCTAATCCCCAAGCCGACTAGGTGAAAAATCTGTCGATGTGCCCTTGAGCAAGGCACTTAACCCTAATTGCTCCTGTAAGTCGCTCTGGATAAGAGCGTCTGCTAAATGACTAAAATGTAAATGTAAATGACAGAAGGAAGGAGTTCTCCATCTAAATCTGTAGTGACAGAAGGAAGGAGTTCTCCATCTAAATCTGTAGTGACAGAAGGAAGGAGTTATCCATCTAAATTTTACATTACAGGTTTTTTTTGTATTCTGGTTAGCCATACTGTATTGTTAAAATTCCGTAGGTGTTATATTTAACATTTTAGCAGACGCTCTTATGCAGAGCAACATAGGGCAATTAGGGTGAAGTGCCTTGCTCAAGGGCACATTGGCTGATTTTTCACCTAGTCGGCTCGGGGATTCAAACCAGCGACATTTCAGTTACTGGCTCTTAATGCTAAGCTACCTGCCATGACAAGTTGCATCAGATTTGCTAGCTCTCAAACTGCTGCAGGTCAATGTAGTGATTGCTTCAGGAAACTTAGTTTGCCAATGAGGCTTTCCAACCAATTGTGTCAATTAGGTTAATTGCTCTGAGCTTCTTTATTCATTCACACAATGCACATTAGTGACATCTGCTGGTCAGCAATAAATAGCAATGTGTGATTATCAGATAGAGGTATTTTTTTCTCCACTGATTTTATCAAAACTCTGTGGTGGTAAGTCTTTGGCTTTAATAGCCTCCAGTCAGATCACATCTTTACATCATGCTTATTTTTCTGCCTTCAAGTTTACTATTTTTCAAAAATGGAATCTATGGCATTATTGAGGATGTTTAAGAGAGAAGCTTATACTATACTAAATAAAACAAATGATTTGAACAACAGTGCAGAAAGTGTGGTTTCACAAAACTATTTTCTGAATAGTGTCTCTTCAACGGGATTCGAACTCATACTCCCACGTCCCGGAATGTTCCATAGTTCCCTACTCTACCTGCTAAGACACCAGTCAGGTGAAATTACTTGTACAAAATCCTAACTAAATGTATAAGTATGGTATCCAGTAGCGGTCAGTGTTTGAAAGCAGCTTAATCGAAGAAAGCATCAGAACCACGGTGAAATCAGTGGGATCTCGCATTTTGCAACACACGGTTTGAAAAAGCATGTGATCAAACGAAGCTTCGGACATCATTGATGACGTACTTCTGATAAAGTGATACACGCATCGGCACACTGATTCGAAGTTAGCTGCTTAGCGATTTCAACACGTCTTGGAGCTTCAGTATGAAACATAACATCACTAAGTCACTGAGGAGAGAATTGAGAACCACTGACTTAGTCAACCGTTCTCAATTGACACAAGGCCATACGTGAGTCGTTCACAAGACACCGCCACTGGCCATAGTCCTACATAACTGTGTGTATTAACAGTCATTGCATAACACAACACATTAGATAAACGTCAATGGCACTCACTCACTGTTACACAAAAAGAGCTATGAACAATCCACTCCGCAAAATATTTTAATGAGCCACTGCCCCTGTCACGATCGTTGACTGAAGACACGGACCATGTCGCAGCGTGATAAGCGTACATACTTTTATTTAACGTACTTAACGACAAAAACAACAAACAAACGATACGTGAAGTCCTGAGGTTATAACACAACAAACCTTTACGGATCAAGATCCCACAAAGACTAGTGCAAAACAGGCTGCCTAAGTATGGTCCCCAATCAGAGACAACGAGCTACAGCTGCCTCTGATTGGGAACCACCCTGGCCAACATAGATCAAACGATCTAGAACAAAAACATAGAAAAACTAAACATAGCAAATCCACACCCTGGCTCAACATTTAAGAGTCCCCAGAGCCAGGGCGTGACAGCCCCTACATTTTAATTATCACTAAAACGCAAATAACCCTTTATGTGAACTGCAAAGAACCATTGAATGGGTTGAAGGGTTCTTTGAGTCATTATGGTTCCACATAGAACCATCACCCTTCCCAAAGAACCCTTGGAACCCTCTTTTCTTAGTGTGTACATTCTATACTTTAGAAGATTTCTACAACCTGAGTTCATATAGTTTAGTAATACCACTGTGGACATGTTTCTACAACCTTCTGAGTTCATAGAGTTTAGTAATACCACTGTGGACATGTTTCTACAACCTTCTGAGTTCATATAGTTTAGTAATACCACTGTGGACATGTTTCTACAACCTGAGTTCATATAGTTTAGTAATACCACTGTGGACATGTTTCTACAACCTTCTGAGTTCATATAGTTTAGTAATACCACTGTGGACATGTTTCTACAACCTTCTGAGTTCATATAGTTTAGTAATACCACTGTGGACATGTTTCTACAACCTTCTGAGTTCATATAGTTTAGTAATACCACTGTGGACATGTTTCTACAACCTTCAGAGTTCATATAGTTTAGTAATACCACTGTGGACATGTTTCTACAACCTTCTGAGTTCATATAGTTTAGTAATACCACTGTGGACATGTTTCTACAACCTTCTGAGTTCATATAGTTTAGTAATACCACTGTGGACATGTTTCTACAACCTGAGTTCATATAGTTTAGTAATACCACTGTGGACATGTTTCTACAACCTGAGTTCATATAGTTTAGTAATACCACTGTGGACATGTTTCTACAACCTGAGTTCATATAGTTTAGTAATACCACTGTGGACATGTTTCTACAACCTTCTGAGTTCATATAGTTTAGTAATACCACTGTGGACATGTTTCTACAACCTTCAGAGTTCATATAGTTTAGTAATACCACTGTGGACATGTTTCTACAACCTTCAGAGTTCATATAGTTTAGTAATACCACTGTGGACATGTTTCTACAACCTACTGAGTTCATATAGTTTAGTAATACCACTGTGGACATGTTTCTACAACCTTCTGAGTTCATATAGTTTAGTAATACCACTGTGGACATGTTTCTACAACCTTCTGAGTTCATATAGTTTAGTAATACCACTGTGGACATGTTTCTACAACCTTCTGAGTTCATATAGTTTAGTAATACCACTGTGGACATGTTTCTACAACCTTCTGAGTTCATATAGTTTAGTAATACCACTGTGGACATGTTTCTACAACCTTCTGAGTTCATATAGTTTAGTAATACCACTGTGGACATGTTTCTACAACCTTCTGAGTTCATATAGTTTAGTAATACCACTGTGTACATGTTTCTACAACCTTCTGAGTTCATATAGTTTAGTAATACCACTGTGGACATGTTTCTACAACCTTCTGAGTTCATATAGTTTAGTAATACCACTGTGGACATGTTTCTACAACCTTCAGAGTTCATATAGTTTAGTAATACCACTGTGGACATGTTTCTACAACCTACTGAGTTCATATAGTTTAGTAATACCACTGTGGACATGTTTCTACAACCTTCTGAGTTCATATAGTTTAGTAATACCACTGTGGACATGTTTCTACAACCTTCTGAGTTCATATAGTTTAGTAATACCACTGTGGACATGTTATTCATTTCAGAGGCTACTACCACACTCAGAGAGCAGAGTATTCTGTTCCCAGCTGTCTGTCTATGAACAGTATTAACATCTACAATCTCTCTCTCCTTTATCTCTGTAGTGGAAGGTCTACTCTGTTAAAGGATCAGTATTAACATCTACAATCTCTCTCTCCTTTATCTCTGTAGTGGAAGGTCTACTCTGTTAAAGGATCAGTATTAACATCTACAATCTCTCTCTCCTTTATCTCTGTAGTGGAAGGTCTACTCTGTTAGAGGATCAGTATTAACATCTGCAATCTCTCTCTCCTTTATCTCTGTAGTGGAAGGTCTACTCTGTTAAAGGATCAGTATTAACATCTACAATCTCTCTCTCCTTTATCTCTGTAGTGGAAGGTCTACTCTGCCAGAGGATCAGTCCAGGTGTGCAGTGTGTCAGCAGGTGCTGAGGGATCCAGTCTCTATCACCTGTGGACACAGGTTCTGCAGACAGTGCATCACCAGATACTGGGAGAAACCTGCTCCTTCAGGAGACTATGACTGTCCTCAGTGTAGAAAGAGATCCAGAACACGTCCTGTACTACAGCAGCTGAGTCAACCCAATAAAACAAGAGGCTCTGAAAACAGTAAGACCACTTGCACACGTGGGCCAAGTCAATACCTTAATATGATTTACAGTAGTTAACTACAATATTATGAGATAATAGAAGTTACTGTAGTTATGGAAGGCCCACTTTTCATCCTGTCAATGAATGTTTCTGATACACATCATTTTTCCTCTTCCCTTGTAGTGGATGACAGCCTGCAGAGAGCTATAGTAAACCATAAAGACAGTCTGAAAAGGAGGTATGAATGTGTGATAGAAGGCATGGAAAAAGCAGGGAACCAAACTCCCCTCAACAGGATTTACGCAGAGCTCTACATCACAGAGGGAGAGAGTGAAGGGGTTAACAATGAACATGAGGTGTGGCAGCTAGAGACAGCATCCAGGACACCAACCTCACATGACATAGCAATCCACTGCAATGACATATTTAAACCCTTACCAGGCCAAGAGAGAAGCATCAGAACTGTGCTGACGAAGGGCATCGCTGGCATCGGAAAAACAGTCTCTGTGCAGAAGTTCATCCTAGACTGGGCTGAAGAGAAGGCGAACCAAAATGTGGATATCATATTTGTGCTTCCTTTCCGGGAGCTGAACTTGATTAAAGATCTCCAGTACAGTCTTCTCAGACTTTTAAATGGGTTCCACACAGAACTAGACATAGGCAATGCAAAGAAACTCACTGCCTGTAAAGCTATGTTCATCTTTGATGGTTTGGATGAAAGCAGACTTCCATTGGATTTTCAGCACAACGAAAAGGTATCTGATGTCACCCAGACATCGTCTGTCGATGTTCTGCTGACAAACCTCATCATGGGGAATCTGCTTCCCTCTGCTCTCCTATGGATAACCTCCCGACCTGCAGCAACCAATCAGATCCCCCCTAAGTGTGTTGACCAGGTGACAGAGGTACGAGGGTTCAATGACCCACAGAAGGAGGAGTACTTCAGGAAGAGATTCAGTGATGAGGACCTGGCCAGCAGAATCATCTCACACATAAAGACATCAAGGAGCCTCCACATCATGTGCCACATGCCAGTGTTCTGTTGGATTTCTGCAGTAGTCCTTGAACACATGTTGAGTACAGACAAGAGGAGAGAGATGCCCACGACTCTGACTGAGATGTCCATACACTTCCTGCTCATTCAGACCAGCCTGAAGAACCAGAAATATCATGGAAGAGTTGAGATGGATCAACAGGAGCTCATGGAGTCAGATAAGGAAATTCTTCTGAAGCTGGGGAAGCTGGCGTTTGAAAATCTGGAGAAGGGTAATCTAATGTTCTATGAAGAAGACCTGAAAGAGTGTGGCATTGATGTCAAAGAAGCCTCAGTGTACTCAGGAGTGTGCACACAAATCTTTAAAGAAGAGTCTGTGTTATTTCAGAGAGTGGTGTACTGCTTTGTTCATCTGAGCCTTCAGGAGTTTCTCTCAGCTGTCTACATGTACCATTGTTACACAACCAAGAACATGGATGCAGTGAAGCCCTTCCTCAAGAGAAAGTCTAGAGCTGCGTCTGAAGAGCTAACCTTGCATGAGCTGCTGAAGAGTACCGTGGATAAAGCCTTGGAGAGCAAGAACGGACACCTGGACCTCTTTGTCCGCTTCCTTCATGGCATGTCACTGGAGTCCAATCAGAAACTCCTACGAGGTCTGGTGACACAGACAGAAAGCAGTCCAGACAGCGTCCAGAAAACAATCCGATCCCTTAAGGTGATGCAGAGGAAGAACATCTCCCCTGAGAGGTGCATCAATCTCTTCCACTGTCTGATAGAGATGAAAGACCATTCAGTACAAGAGGAAATCCAAGCGTACTTGAGGTCAGAGAAGAGATCCAAAAACCTCACACATTCTCAGTGTTCAGCACTGGCCTACATGCTACAGATATCAGAGGAGGTTCTGGATGTGTTTGACCCGAAGGTATACAAGACATCAGAGGAGGGTCGTAGGAGACTGCTCCCAGCTGTGAGAGGCTGCAGGAAAGCTCTGTAAGTATTGATGGAAATATCCCACACCAAAATACATTGTAGTTACAGCAGCATTTTTATTGGCTGACTGGCTCTGTAAGTACTCATGTGACTGTCCCCTCAGATCAAACTTTACTGTATGTAAGAACAACAATATTTTCATTGGCTGACTAAACTTTCTATCAGCTGAAAAGTCTTAAACAAACTGTAATATAAAACGGATCAGAAAAGTTGTAGCATTGAGACATCTATACACAGTGTTCACATTATTAGTGCAGGGGTAACAGTGTAAGCAGGGAAGCTAAATGTAACATTTTAATACAACCTGTCCCTCATGGTATTTACTCTGTTGACAGACTCACTGGCTGTAAACTCACAGACACATCCTGTGAACTGTTGGCCTCAGCTCTCAGTTCAAACCCCTCACACCTGAGAGAGCTGGATCTGAGTAACAATGACCTGAAGGATTCAGGAGTGAAGCTGCTCTCTGCTGGACTGGGGAATCCCCACTGTAAACTGGAGACTCTGAGGTCAGTATTCCTGTAGTTGGTCAACAAGTGGTAACTGTTCACCAGATCCACATGTGTTTACCAGGCACACATAGTCCACACCATATGTGTTTGGACAGTGAAGCTTACAGTTTTACATTTGGTGCTATGCTCCATCATTTTGGATTTGAGATAGAATGTTTCATATTAGGCAACAGTACAGAATGTCACTTTTTATTTGAGGGTATTCATACATACCTGTTGTACTGTTTAGAAATGAAAGCACTTAATGTATATAGTTCTCCCATTTGAAAAAGTAATAAGTATTTGGACAAATTAATTTAGTCCAAAGTTTAGTATTTGGTCCCATATTCCTTACCTGCAGTGATTACATCAAGCTTGTGATTCTACAAACTTGTTGAATGCATTTGCAGTTTGTCTTGGTTGTGTTTTAGATGATGTTTTCCCCAATAGAAACTGAATGGTGAATAATGTCCTGTCATTTTGGAGTCACTTCACTTGTATTGTCAGTAAGAATAGAAGATGTTTCTGAACACTTCTACATTCATGTGGATGCTACCATGATGATGAATAATCATGAATGAATCGTGAATGATGATAAATGAGAAAGTTACAGAGGAACAAGGATCATACCCCCCCTGTTATTGGTAATGGTGAGAGGTTAGCATGTTTTGTTGTAGCCTCTGTAACTCTCTCACTCATTATTATTCATGATTCATTCATGATTATTCTTAATCATGGCATCATCAGGATTAATTTAGTAGTGTTTAGAAACATGTTATCTACTCACTTAGACAGAAAATTACTCCAGTCATCATCCACCATTCAGTTACTATCGGGCAAAACATAACCCAAAACACAACCAAAACAAACTGCAAATGCAACCAACGAGTTTGGGACCAAATACTAAACTTTTGACTACTTTAATACACTATAAGTGAATTGGTCAGAATACTTATGACTTCTTCAAATGGGGGACTAGATACATAAAGTCAATCTAAATCTGATACCTCACTGTCTGTCTTTTGACTGATACTGCTTTTTAAACTGGTCTGGTCAGTCTACTCAAATATTTGTACAAACATTTTTCTATCTACAAGCAATAATTTGATAATTTCAAATAATGATACATTAATTTATGAATAGATATGTCAGGTTTCAGGACACTGATATATCTGAATATGTTGAAAAAATATATTGCCACTATTTTCACCACCAAAAAATAGCAGTGTGGTTTTAATATGATTTGACTCTTTGCAGGCTGTCAGGCTGTCTAGTCACAGAGGAAGGCTGTGCTTCTCTGGTCTCAGCTCTGAAGTCAAACCCCTCACACCTGAGAGAGCTGGATCTGAGTAACAATGACCTGAAGGATTCAGGAGTGAAGCTGCTCTCTGCTGGACTGGGGAATCCCCACTGTAAACTGGAGACTCTGAGGTCAGTATTCCTGTAGTTGGTCAACAAGTGATAACTGTTCACCAGATCCAAATGTGTTTACCAGGCACACATAGTCCACACCATATGTGTTTGGACAGTGAAGCTTACAGTTTTACATTTGGTGCTATGCTCCATCATTTTGGATTTGAAATTGTTTCATATTAGGCAACAGTACAGAATGTCACTTTTTATTTGAGGGTATTCATACATACAGTCGTATGAAAAAGTTTGGGCACCCCTCTGAGGCTGCATAATAATTTACTCTGTCATCACAGAAAATGATCACAGTGGCATGCCATTCATTTTCTAATAAAAGCTGAGTACTGGGGTATTGTCCAGACAAAGATTTTTAGTGTAGCAATATTAAGTTGTATGAAATTAAATCAGATGTGAAAAATAGGCTATGCAAAAATTTGGGCACCCTTGTCATTCTGTTGATTTGAATACCTGTAACTACTTAGCACTGATTAATTGGAACACACAATTGGTTTGGTGAACTCATTAAGCCTTGAACTTCATAGACACATGCATCCAATCATGAGAAAAGGTATTTAAGGTGGCCAATTGCAAGTTGTTGTTCTCTTTGACTCTCCTCTGAAGAGTGGCAACATTGGGGCCTCAAAACAACTCTCAAATGACCTGAAAACAAAGATAGTTCAACATTATGGTTTAGGGGAAGGATACAAAAAGCTATTGCAGAGATGTAAGCTGTCAGTGTCCACTGTGAGGAACATTGTGAGGAAATGGAAGACCACAGGCACAGTTCTTGTTAAGGCCAGAAGTGGCAGGCCAAGTAAAATATCGGAGAGGCAAAGGCGAAGGATGGTGAGAACGGTCAAAAACAGCCCACAGACCACCTCCAAAGACCTACAACATCATCTTGCTGCAGATGGTGTCACTGTGCATCGTTCAACAATGCAGCGCACTTTGCACAAGGAGAAGCTGTACGGGAGAGTGATGCGGAAGAAGCCTTTTCTGCACACACGCCACAAACAGAGTCGCTTGAGGTATGCAAACGCACATTTGGACAAGCCAGCTTCATTTTGGAATAAGGTGCTGTGGACTGATGAAACAAAGATTGAGTTATTTGGTCATAACAAGGGGCGTTATGCATGGCGGCAAAAGAACACAGCGTTCCAAGAAAAACATCTGTCTGTCTTTTGACTGATACTGCTTTTTAAACTGCTCTGGTCAGTCTACTCAAATATTTGTACTATACATTTTTCTATCTACATGCAATACTTTGATAATTTGTCATTTCTAATAATGAAACATTCATTTATGAATAGATATGGCAGGTTTCAGGACACTGATATATCTGAATATGTTGAAAAAAATATACTGCCACTATTTTGACCACCAAAGAATAGCAGTGTGGTTTTAATATGATTTGACTCTTTGCAGGCTGTCACGCTGTCTAGTCACAGAGGAAGGCTGTGCTTCTCTGGTCTCAGCTCTGAAGTCAAACCCCTCACACCTGAGAAAGCTGGATCTGAGTAACAATAACCTGAAGGATTCAGGAGTGAAGCTGCTCTCTGTTGGACTGGGGAATCCCCACTGTAAACTGGAGACTCTGAGGTCAGTATTCCTGTAGTTGGTCAACAAGTGATGACTGTTCACCAGATCCACATGTGTTTACCAGGCACACATAGTCCACACCATATGTGTTTGGACAGTGAAGCTTACAGTTTTACATTTGGTGCTATGCTCCAGCATTTTGGATTTGAAATTGTTTCATATTAGGCAACAGTACAGAATGTCACTTTTTATTTGAGGGTATTCATACATACCTGTTTTACTGTTTAGAAATGAAAGCACTTAATGTATCTAGTTCTACCATTTGAAAAAGTCATAAGTATTTGGACAAATTAATTTATTCCAATGTTTAGTGTTTTAGTGTTTGGTCTTTGAATATTTTTTATTTATTTTTTTATTTAACCTTTATTTAACCAGGTAAACCAGTTGAGAACAAGTTCTCATTTACAACTGCGACCTGGCCAAGATAAAGCAAAGCAGTGCGATAAAAACAACAACACAGAGTTACATATGGGGTAAAACAAAACAAAGTCAAAAATACAACAGAAATACATATATATACAGTCTGTGCAAATGTAGCAAGTTATGGAGGTAAGGCAATAAATAGGCTATAGTGCAAAATAATTACAATTAGTATTAACACTGGAATGATAGATGTGCAAGAGATGATGTGCAAATAGAGATACTGGGGTACAAATGAGCAAAATAAATAACAATATAGGGATGAGGTAGTTGGGCGGGCTAATTTCAGATGGGCTGTGTACAGGTGCAGTGATCGGTAAGGTGCTCTGACAACTGATGCTTAAAGTTAGTGAGGGAGATAAGTGTCTCCAGCTTCAGAGATTTTAGCAATTTGTTCCAGTCATTGGCAGCAGAGAACTGGAAGGAATGGCGGCCAAAGGAGGTGTTGGCTTTGGGGATGACCAGTGGGATATACCTGCTGGAGCGCAGACTACGGGTGGGTGTTGCTATGGTGACCAATGAGCTAAGATAAGGCGGGGATTTGCCTAGCAGTGATTTATAGATGGCCTGGAGCCAGTGGGTTTGGCGACGAATATGTAGTGAGGACCAGCCAACAAGAGCGTACAGGTCACAGTGGTGGGTAGTATATGGGGCTTTGGAGACAAAACGGATGGCACTGTGATAGACTACATCCAATTTGCTGAGTAGAGTGTTGGAGGCGATTTTGTAAATGACATCGCCGAAGTCAAGGATCGGTAGGATAGTCAGTTTTACGAGGGCATGTTTGGCAGCATGAGTGAAGGAGGCTTTGTTGCGAAATAGGAAACCGATTCTAGATTTAACTTTGGATTGGAGATTCTTAATGTGAGTCTGGAAGGAGAGTTTACAGTCTAACCAGACACCTAGGTATTTGTAGTTGTCCACATACTCTAGGTCAGACCCGTCGAGAGTAGTGATTCTAGTCGGGTGGGCGGGTGCAAGCAGCGTTCGGTTGAAGAGCATGCATTTAGTTTTACTAGTGTTTAAGAGCAGTTGGAGGCTACTGAACGAGTGTTGTATGGCATTGAAGCTCGTTTGGAGGCTTGTTAACACAGTGTCCAATGAAGGGCCAGATGTATACAAAATGGTGTCGTCTGCGTAGAGGTGGATCTGAGAGTCACCAGCAGCAAGAGCGATGTCATTGATATACACAGAGAAAAGAGTCGGCCCAAGAATTGAACCCTGTGGCACCCCCATAGAGGCTGCCATAGGTCCAGACAACAGGCCCTCCGATTTGACACATTGAACTCTATCTGAGAAGTAGTTGGTGAACCAGGCGAGGCAGTCATTTGAGAAACCAAGGCTATTTAGTCTGCCAATAAGAATGCGGTGGTTGACAGAGTCGAAAGCCTTGGCCAGGTCAATGAAAACGGCTGCACAGTACTGTCTATTATCGATCGCGGTTATAATATAGTTTAGGACCTTGAGCGTGGCTGAAGTGCACCCATGACCAGCTCGGAAACCGGATTGCATAGCGGAGAAGGTACGGTGGGATTCGAAATGGTCGGTGATCTGTTTGTTGACTTGGCTTTCAAAAACTTTTGAAAGGCAGGGCAGGATGGATATGGGTCTGTAACAGTTTGGATCTAGAGTGTCACCCCCTTTGAAGAGGGGGATGACTGTGGCAGCTTTCCAATCTCTGGGGATCTCAGACGTTACGAAAGAGAGATTGAACAGGCTAGTAATAGGGGTTGCGACAATTTCGGCGGCTAGTTTTAGAAAGAAAGGGTCCAGATTGTCTAGCCCAGATGATTTATAGGGGTCCAGATTTTGCAGCTCTTTCAGAACATCAGCTGTCTGGATTTGTGTGAAGGAGAAGCGGGGGGGGCATGGGCAAGTTGCAGCGGAGGGTGCAGAGCTGGTGGCCGGGGTAGTGGTAGCCAGGTGGAAAGCATGGCCAGCCGTAGCAAAATGCTTGTTGAAATTCTCGATTATTGTAGATTTATCGGTGGTGATAGTGTTTCCTAGCCTCAGTGCAGTGGGCAGCTGGGAGGAAGTGCTCTTATTTTCCATGGACTTTACAGTGTCCCAAAACTTTTTGGAGTTAGTGCTACAGGATAAAAATTTCTGTTTGAAAAAGTTAGCCTTTGATTTCCTAACTGCTTGTGTATATTGGTTCCTAACTTCCCTGAAAAGTTGCATATCGCGGGGGCTATTTGATGCTAATGCAGTACGCCACAGGATGTTTTTGTGCTGGTCAATGGCAGTCAAGTCTGAGGAGAACCAGGGGCTATATCTGTTCTTAGTTCTGTATTTTTTGAATGGGCATGTTTATTTAAGATTGAGAGGAAATTACTTTTAAAGAACAACCAGGCATCCTCTACTGACGGAATGAGATCTATATCCATCCAGGATACCTGGGCCAGGTCAATTATTCTTTGCCTGCAGTGATTACATCAAGCTTGTGAATCTACAAACTTTTGAATGCATTTGCAGTTTGTCTTGGTTGTGTTTTGGATGATGTTTTTCCCAATAGAAACTGAAGGGTAAATAATGTCCTGTCATTTTGGAGTCACTTCACTTGTATTGTCAGTAAGAATAGAAGATGTTTCTGAACACTTCTACATTCATGTGGATGCTACCATGATTATGAATAATCATGAATGAATCGTGAATGATGATGAATGAGAAAGTTACAGAGGAACAAGGATCATACCCCCTCTGTTATTGGTAATGGTGAGAGGTTAGCATGTTTTGTTGTAGCCTCTGTAACTTTCTCACTCATTATTATTCATGATTCATTCATGATTTTTCTTAATCATGTCATCATCAGGATTCATTTAGTAGTGTTTAGAAACATGTTATCTACTCACTTAGACAGAAGATTACTCCAGTCATCATCCACCATTCAGTTACTATCGGGCAAAACATAACCCAAAACAAACTGCAAATACAACCAATGAGTTCACAACCAAATACTCAACTTTTGACTACGTTAATACACTATAAGTCAAATGGTCAGAATACGTTTGACTTCGTCAAATGGGGGGACTAGATACATAAAGTGCTTTCATTTCTAAACGGTGAAACAGATACAGTGGGGGAAAAAAGTATTTAGTCAGCCACCAATTGTGCAAGTTCTCCCACTTAAAAAGATGAGAGAGGCCTGTAATTTTCATCATAGGTACACGTCTACTATGACAGACAAATTGAGGAAAACAAATCCAGAAAATCACATTGTAGGATTTTTAATGAATTTATTTGCAAATTATGGTGGAAAATAAGTATTTGGTCACCTACAAAGAAGCAAGATTTCTGGCTCTCACAGACCTGTAACTTCTTCTTTAAGAGGCTCCTCTGTCCTCCACTCGTTACCTGTATTAATGGCACCTGTTTGAACTTGTTAACAGTATAAAAGACACCTGTCCACAACCTCAAACAGTCACACTCCAAACTCCACTATGGCCAAGACCAAAGAGCTGTCAAAGGAGACCAGAAACAAAATTGTAGACCTGCACCAGGCTGGGAAGACTGAATCTGCAATAGGTAAGCAGCTTGGTTTGAAGAAATCAACTATGGGAGCAATTATTAGGAAATGGAAGACATACAAGACCACTGATAATCTCCCTCGATCTGGGGCTCCACGCAAGATCTCACCCCATGGGGTCAAAATGATCACAAGAACGGTGAGCAAAAATCCCAGAACCACACGGGGGGACCTAGTGAATGACCTGCAGAGAGCTGGGACCAAAGTAACAAAGCCTACCATCAGTAACACACTACGCCGCCAGGGACTCAAATCCTGCAGTGCAAGACGTGTCCCCCTGCTTAAGCCAGTACATGTCCAGGCCCGTCTGAAGTTTGCTAGAGTGCATTTGGATGATCCAGAAGAGGATTGGGAGAATGTCATATGGTCAGATGAAACCAAAATATAACTTTTTGGTAGAAACTCAACTCGTTGTGTTTGGAGGACAAAGAATGCTGAGTTGCATCCAAAGAACACCATACCTACTGTGAAGCAGTAGGTATGGTTCCCCCCACCCCACAGCGGAGTCACTCACCACCTTCCGGAGACATTTGAAACCCCACCTCTTTAAGGAATACCTGGGATAGATATAAGTAATCCTTCTACCCCCCCCCCCCCCAAATTCTAAAGTGGTTATCCCACTGGCTATAGGGTAAACGCACCAATTTGTGAGTCGCTCTGGCTAAGAGCGTCTGCTAAATGACGTTAATGTGCCCTTGAGCAAGGCACTTAACCCCAATTGCTCCTGTAAGTCGCTCTGGATAAGAGCGTCTGCTAAATGACTAAAATGTAATGTAAATGTAAGCATGGGGGTGGAAACATCATGCTTTGGGGCTGTTTTTCTGCAAAGGGACCAGGACGACTGATCCGTGTAAAGGAAATAATGAATGGGGTCATGTATCATGAGATTTTGAGTGAAAACCTCCTTCAATCAGCAAGGGCATTGAAGATGAAATGTGGCTGGGTCTTTCAGCATGACAATGATCCCAAACACACCGCCCGGGCAACGAAGGAGTGGCTTCGTAAGAAGCATTTCAAGGTCCTGGAGTGGCCTAGCCAGTCTCCAGATCTCAACCCCATAGAAAATCTTTGGAGGGAGTTGAAAGTATGTGTTGCCCAGCGACAGCCCCAAAACATCACTGCTCTAGAAGAGATCTGCATGGAGGAATGGGCCAAAATACCAGCAACAATGTGTGAAAACCTTGTGAAGACTTACATAAAACGTTTGACCTGTGTTTGCCAACAAAGGGTATATAACAAAGTATTGAGAAACTTTTGTTATTGACCAAATACTTATTTTCCACCATATTTTGCAAATAAATTCATTAAAAATCCTACAATGTGATTTTCTGGAATTTTTTTTCTCATTTTGTCTGTCATAGTTGACGTGTACCTATGATGAAAATTACAGGCTTCTCTCTCATCTTTTTAAGTGGGAGAACTTGCACAATTGGTGGCTGACTAAATACTTTTTTCCCCACTGTATGTATTAAAATACCCTCAAATAAAAGGTGACATTATATACTGTCACCTCATATGAAACATTTGATCTCAAATCCAAAATGTTGGAGTATAGAGTCACATTTAAAATGTCAGTTTCACTGTCAAAATAGATATACTGTGGACTGTATACTCAATACAATCTAAATATGATACCTCACTGTCTGTCTTTTGACTGATACTGCTTTTTAAACTGCTCTGGTCAGTCTACTCAAATATTTGTAATATGCATTTTTCTATCTACAAGCAATACTTTGATAATTTGTCATTTCTAATAATGAAACATTCATTTATGAATAGATATGGCAGGTTTCAGGACACTGATATATCTGAATATGTAGAAAAAATATACTGCCACTATTTTAACCACCAAAGAATAGCAGTGTGGTTTTAATATGATTTGACTCTTTGCAGGCTGTCACGCTGTCTAGTCACAGAGGAAAGCTGTGCTTCTCTGGTCTCAGCTCTGAAGTCAAACCTCTCACACCTGAGAGAGCTGGACCTGAGTATCAATGACCTGAAGGATTCAGGAGTGAAGCTGCTCTCTGCTGGACTGGGGAATCCCCACTGTAAACTGGAGACTCTGAGGTCAGTATTCCTGTAGTTGGTCAACAAGTGATAACTGTTCACCAGATCCACATGTGTTTACCAGGCACACATAGTCCACACCATATGTGTTTGGACAGTGAAGCTTACAGTTTTAAATTTGGTGCTATGCTCCAGCATTTTGGATTTGAGATAGAATGTTTCATATTAGGTGACAGTATATAATGTCACATTTTATTTGAGGGTATTCATACATATCTGTTTTACTGTTTAGAAATGAAAGCACTTTATGTATCTAGTTCTCCCATTTGAAAAGGTCTTAATAATTTGGACATATTCACTTATATTGTATTGAAGTAGTCATAAGTTTAGTATTTGGTCCCATATTCCTTACCCACAGTGATTACATCAAGCTTGTGATTCTACAAACTTTAGAATGCATTTGCAGTTTGTCTTGGTTGTGTTATAGATTATGTTTTTCCCAATAGAAACTGAATGGTGAATAATGTCCTGTCATTTTGGAGTCACTTCACTTGTATTGTCAGTAAGAATAGAAGATGTTTCTGAAAACTTCTACATTCATGTGGATGCTACCATGATTATGAATAATCATGAATGAATCGTGAATGAGGATGAATGAGAAAGTTACAGAGGAACAAGGATCAGACCCCCTCTGTTATTGGTAATGGTGAGAGGTTAGCATGTTTTGTTGTAGCCTCTGTAACTTTCTCACTCATTATTATTCATGATTCATTCATGATTTTTCTTAATCATGGCATCATCAGGATTAATTTAGTAGTGTTTAGAAACATGTTATCTACTCACTTAGACAGAAAATTACTCCAGTCATCATCCACCATTCAGTTACTATTGGACAAAACATAACCCAAAACAAACTGCAAATGCAACCAATGAGTTCATAACCAAATACTCAACTTTTGACAACTTTAATACACTATAAGTCAAATGGTCAGAATACTTATGACTGTTTCAAATAGGGGGAATAGATACATAAAGTGCTTTCATTTCTAAACGGTGAAAAAAATATACTGCCACTATTTTCACCACCAAAGAATAGCAGTGTGGTATTAATATGATTTGACTCTTTGCAGGCTGTCAGGCTGTCTAGTCACAGAGGAAGGCTGTGCTTCTCTGGTCTCAGCTCTGAAGTCAAACCCCTCACACCTGAGAGAGCTGGACCTGAGCTACAATCACCCAGGAGACTCAGGAGTCAGACTGCTCTCTGCTGGACTGGAGGATCCACACTGCAGACTGGAGAAACTCAAGTATGTAGAGGGTTTATGTCAATGTTCATATCAGACATGTTGGAGTTATCAGGCTAGTTAAGACAAACATTCTGACCACCACTTGGACTAAGTTATATGCTGTGTGTGTATGTGTGTGTGTGTCCAGTGCGTGTGTGTGTGTCCAGTGTGTGTGTGTGTGTCCAGTGTGTGTGTGTGTGTGTATGTGTGTGTCCAGTGCGTGAGTGTGTGTGTGTGTTTGTGGGTCCAGATACACGTGCACACACTCACACACACACTCACACACACACTCACATACACACACACACTGGACATACACACACTTGACACACATACACACACAAACTGGACACACACACACACACACACACACACACTGGTCCCAGACACACAAAAAGGAAACACACACACAAATACACACACACACACACACACACACACAGACACACACACACACTGGACCCACACACACACACACTGGACACACACACAAACACTGTACACACACACACTGGACACACACATATACACACACACACACTAGACACACACAAAGTTATATGCTGACTGTGTGTGTGTGTGTGTGTGTGTGTGTGTGTGTGTGTGTGTGTGTGTGTGTGTGTGTGAGTTCAGGTGTATCCCTCAATGACTGTCTGTTCTTCTGCTTACCGCTACAGTGTGGAACATGGTGTAGAGATCACATTGAAACCTGGACTTAGAAAATGTGAGTGTTGACTGCTGTGAAGAATATGACTAAGAATAAGTCTTAATTCAAGTGAAGTCAAAGTCAAAGACCACCATCATTACTTACTTGGTCATATTAAATATCAGCTGTAGTTCTACAGAAGCACAAATCAGGGACACCAAAGTTTACAAAGAGTTGCTTTGACAATGTGTGTGTGTGTGTGTGGCGTGTTTGTGTTACTTTAGAAATGTGTGTGTGTGTGTGTGTTCATGCATGCATGCATGAAGGTGTGTGTGTGTGTGTGTGTGTGTGTGTGTGTGTGTGTGTGTGTGGCGTGTTTGTGTTACTTTAGAAATGTGTGTGTGTGTGTGTTCAGGATGTGTGTGTGTGTGTGTATGTAATTAATGTCTGTGTGTGTGTGTGTGTGTTGCGTGTTCGTGTTACGTTAGAAGTGTGTGTGTGTGTGTGTGTGTTCAGGATGTGTGTGTGTGTGTGTGTGTGTGTGTGTAATTAATGGGAATAAGTGTGTTTTATATTACCATACAGTATAACATATGATCATTCAACAAGTCTCAAGTTACCTTAACTTCTCCTTTTGATACCTAGAAACATCTACATTAAATGAATTAGTGAAAAGTGAGTTAACATTCTAATGTGAATGATGATGATTTCTAATATTGTGTCTGGTTTCATCCATCAGATGTCTGTGATCTCACACTGGACCTAAACACAGTAAACAGATTCCTCTCTCTGTCTGAGGAGAACAGAAAGGTGACATGTGGGAGAGAGGAGCAGCCGTATCCTGATCACCCAGAGAGATTTGAGTTCTGTCCACAGGTGCTGTGTAGAGAGGGTCTGACTGGGCGCTGTTACTGGGAGGTAGAGTGGAGTGGGAGAGAGGCTGATATAGGAGTGACATATAAAGGAATCAACAGGAGAGGATGGGGTGGTGACTGTTGGCTTGGATACAATGACAAGTCCTGGAGTCTGTTCTGCTCTGACAACAGTTACTCTGCCAGGCACAATAATAAGTCCACTACCATAGACGTCCCCTCCTCCAGCCCCCACAGAGTAGGAGTGTATCTGGACTGGCCAGCCGGCACTCTGTCCTTCTACAGAGTCTCCTCTGACACACTGACCCACCTGAACACATTCCACTCCACATTCACTGAGCCCCTCTATCCAGGGTTTAGGGTTGATGATGTTGACTCCTCAGTGTCCCTGTAAATAATAACCATGGTAACACTGGACACACACACACACTGGGAACACACACACTGGACACATACACACTGGACACACAAACACTGGACACACACACACACACATACTGAACACACACACACACACACACACAGACACACACTGGACACACAATGGACACATACACACACACTGGACACACACACACACACTGGACACACACTGGACACACACACTGGATACACACACACTAGACACACACACACACACACACTGGACACACACACACACACTGGACACACACACAGGAGACACACACACACACACACAGACACACTGGACATACTGGACACACACACACACACACTGGACACACACACACCGGACACAAACACACACTGGACGCACAC
Organism: Coregonus lavaretus; assembly: GCF_964263955.1. Taxonomy (NCBI): domain Eukaryota; kingdom Metazoa; phylum Chordata; class Actinopteri; order Salmoniformes; family Salmonidae; genus Coregonus; species Coregonus lavaretus. Next base: position 88,311 of record NW_028159477.1, read on the forward strand.
ACACACACACACTGGACACACACACACACACTGGACACACACACACACACTGGACACACACACACACACTGGACACACACACACACACTGGACACACACACACACACAGGACACACACACACACTCACACACACTGGACACACATGCACACTGGACACACACACACTGGACACACACTCTGGACACACAAACACTGGACACACACACACACTGGACACACACACACACACTGGACACACACACAGGAGACACACACACACACACTGGACAAACGCACGCACGCACACACACACTGGACACACAGACACACTGGACACACTGGACACACACTCTGGACACACACACACTGGACACACACACACACTGGACACACACACACACACTGGACACACACACAGGAGACACACACCCACACTGGACAAACGCACGCACGCACACACACACTGGACACACACACACACAGGACACAAACACACACTGGACGCACACACACACATACACACTGGACACACACATACACACTGGACACACACATACACACTGGACACACACACACTCTGGACACACACACACTCTGGACATACATACACTGGACACACACACACTGGACACACGCTCACACATCTGCCTATAATGGTGAGGACCTTGACACAGGACCTTCAAATGAGGACCATCATTTCTGATAGAATTGGGAACAAACAGACACCTCATTCCAGCACTAAGTGTCCAACAAACACAGACATCACTTCAAAACCTGATAAACTCCAATGAACAAATAGACATGCAGGGCACCAGTCTAGTGAGGACCAGTGGTTGCTAGGCAGTTTCTGGATCCCAGGTTCCAGAACAGCTTCTATCCCAGTTCTATCTGCCTGTTAAATCAAGCAACCTAAACTGTTTTCATCAGACTTTTAGAACATCACTGAACATTTTTTTCTCCTTTTATGATCTTTTACCACTTTGCATGTTTTATTGATGTTCTGATGATATATTTTACTGTTTGTGTGTACGTACCACAGGAGGTTGGTGGGACCTTAGTTGGGGAGGACAGGCTTGTAATGGCTGGAGCGGATTGAGTGGAATGGTATCAAATACATCAAATACATGGTTTCCATGGTTTCCATGTGTTTGATGCCATTTAATTGGCTCCGTTCCAGCCATTATTATGAGCCGTCCTCCCCTCAGCAGCCTCCACTGGTATGTACTGTCCTATATGAGCTCCAACAAGGAATTACAATGTATGTATTACTTTTAATTCCTGCAAATGGCAAATAAACTACATGAACTCCTTATGAGTGTCTGCAGCCGACTAGGCTGTTGCCATCTGACAAGATGCCATCTGACATTACAGGAATATTCTGCAAATGTTGATGAATCCACCCAAAAAAACAACATGTAGTCTATCCACTAGACTCCCATGAAGTTATAGTGGGACGTTATGAGTTGACGTTAAGGTAACACACTCAGAACATACTGCACTTGTTTGATACTGTTTTAGATGTATCCTCTGTTTAACATTTAAACTCTTACAATAACACTGTTAAAATACCAATGTGATAATTATGTGTATGTATTTTATGTTGAAAAACAAATTGTACAATTATATGGACATATACTCCATAATTGTACAATTGTACATGGATATATTGTACTTTTCATAATAAAACATATTTGAAACAAAAAAGGCATGTTAATTGTGAAAACAATTTCGTTATTGATTTTACATCCCAGTCATCCCCTCCCTATCTCTACAAGGCTGCAGAACATGCAAGCTAGTGATGCGGGGGTTGTCTCATAACCCACAGTCCCCAGGCGGGTGGGTGGCAGGCAGGTTCAATACAGAGAAAACAATAGACTACATAAGAAAAATCCATCAATGGATCATTATTGTGCAATTTACACTAAGTGGACAAAACATTAAGGACACCTGCTCTTTCCATGACAGACTGAGCAGGTGAATCCAGGTGAAAGCTATGATCCCTTATTGATGTCACTTGTAGATGAAGGGGACGGGACAGGTTAAAGAAGGATGTTTAAGCCTGGAGACAATTGAGACATGGATTGTGTGTGTGTGCCATTCAGAGGGTGAATGGGCAAGACAAAATATTGAAGTGCCTTTGAACGGGGTATGGTAGTAGGTGCCAGGCATACCGGTTTGTGTCAAGAACTGCAAGGCTGCTGGGTTTTTCAATAATGGTTGGCAACTGTGGGATGGAAGTAGCTCGGAGAGCATTATATAAACTGAGAGGTTTTCTATGGAAGTCATTCAGATGACAAGAGGCTGAGCCCGTACCGCTTGTCATTGAATCCAGTACTGTAACCATTAAATAACAATGAATCAACTCTCCATCTAAGTGGTCCACTACTCTCTTACATCCTGAAGTACGAGATACCAGAGAAACTCGTCATAACAGATTGGCATCTAAACGAACAGGATGCAGTTTACAGCCGAACTAACAGGTAAGCAGACTTTCATTTTTTAAATAGGTTAAATTCTGCTTATCTGTGGTAAAGCTGAGCTCTAACGAACATTTAAAATTCATTATTTTGTTGAGGGGAACAGATTAGTGGTATTCAAGTACGTAAACAGATGTAAGGAGAAATAGCAAATAAGCCAATAACATGGTGCTGTGATTCAACAACAAATGCTCAGAGCGATCATGTTGAATCATGGCACCAATGACAAAATAGGCTAACTAAATTTTAATAAAGATCAAGTTAGGGATTTGATTCAAGTATTTGATTACTAATATTGCATGAACTAATAAAAGTGATGGTTAGCCAACTTAGTAGACCAATATCTGGAAAAACAGTCTCCATTAAGAGTAAATCAGAGCTTCATTTTACCTCGAAGAGAGAGAAGGGAAATGATGAAATTATTACAGACAAATCCTCATTTAAAACAAGTATCTTTTAAAAGTAGTGAAAATCAGACAATGTGCAAATGGATGTTAAGTAAATGAGGATTTTTCTATGTGGAACTATATCTTAATGATTTATCAGCATGGACAGATAATGACTATCCTCAAGCTGGTAGTTTTAAAAGGGTTAAATTACAAGTAGAGCGAAAGTATATAATTGATAATACAGCCATAAGCTACCCGAAATGGGATTTAAATGACATGAAAGAGGTGTGTAAATCATGGGATTTAATGAGTGCACAATGGACTGTAAATATCATTAGGAAGGAGGAAAAGTCAGTTAAGAAATTAGGTAATTTGGCAATGGAGCAACATAATCTACCTTATGAAAAGAGTCAGTCCACAGGGGGATATAAAAGGATCTGAAAGTATGAAAGGAATTGATCCACAGTTAGAGAACTCTATTCAGCCTCCAGCTTCTAGTACAGGGGAAGACGTAGAAGAGGATAGTGACAATATGATTGGTTATATCCACAGTTAGCGAACTCTATTCAGCCTCCAGCTTCTAGTACAGGGGAAGACGTAGAAGAGGATAGTGACAATATGATTGGTTATATCCACAGTTAGCGAACTCTATTCAGCCTCCAGCTTCTAGTACAGGGGAAGACGTAGAAGAGGATAGTGACAATATGATTGGTTATATCCACAGTTAGCGAACTCTATTCAGCCTCCAGCTTCTAGTACAGGGGAAGACGTAGAAGAGGATAGTGACAATATGATTGGTTATATCCACAGTTAGCGAACTCTATTCAGCCTCCAGCTTCTAGTACAGGGGAAGACGTAGAAGAGGATAGTGACAATATGATTGGTTATATCCACAGTTAGCGAACTCTATTCAGCCTCCAGCTTCTAGTACAGGGGAAGACGTAGAAGAGGATAGTGACAATATGATTGGTTATATCCACAGTTAGCGAACTCTATTCAGTCTCCATCTTCTAGTACAGGGGAAGACGTAGAAGAGGATAGCGACAATATGATTGGTTATATCCACAGTTAGCGAACTCTATTCAGCCTCCAGCTTCTAGTACAGGGGAAGACGTAGAAGAGGATAGTGACAATATGATTGGTTATATCCACAGTTAGCGAACTCTATTCAGCCTCCAGCTTCTAGTACAGGGGAAGACGTAGAAGAGGATAGTGACAATATGATTGGTTATATCCACAGTTAGCGAACTCTATTCAGCCTCCAGCTTCTAGTACAGGGGAAGACGTAGAAGAGGATAGTGACAATATGATTGGTTATATCCACAGTTAGCGAACTCTATTCAGCCTCCAGCTTCTAGTACGGGGGATGACGTAGAAGAGGATAGTGACAATATGATTGGTTATATCCACAGTTAGCGAACTCTATTCAGCTTCCAGCTTCTAGTACAGGGGAAGACGTAGAAAAGGATAGTGACATATATGATTGGTTATATCCACAGTTAGCGAACTCTATTCAGCCTCCAGCTTCTAGTACGGGGGATGACGTAGAAGAGGATAGTGACAATATGATTGGTTATATCCACAGTTAGTGAACTCTATTCAGCCTCCAGCTTCTAGTACAGGGGAAGACGTAGAAAAGGATAGTGACATATATGATTGGTTATATCCACAGTTAGCGAACTCTATTCAGCCTCCAGCTTCTAGTACAGGGGAAGACGTAGAAGAGGATAGTGACAATATGATTGGTTATATCCACAGTTAGCGAACTCTATTCAGCCTCCAGCTTCTAGTACAGGGGAAGACGTAGAAGAGGATAGTGACAATATGATTGGTTATATCCACAGTTAGCAAACTCTATTCAGCCTCCAGATTCTAGTACAGGGGATGACGTAGAAGAGGATAGTGACAATATGATTGGTTATATCCACAGTTAGCGAACTCTATTCAGCCTCCAGCTTCTAGTACAGGGGAAGACGTAGAAGAGGATAGTGACAATATGATTGGTTATATCCACAGTTAGCGAACTCTATTCAGCCTCCAGATTCTAGTACAGGGGATGACGTAGAAGAGGATAGTGACAATATGATTGGTTATATCCACAGTTAGCGAACTCTATTCAGCCTCCAGCTTCTAGTACAGGGGAAGACGTAGAAGAGGATAGTGACAATATGATTGGTTATATCCACAGTTAGCGAACTCTATTCAGCCTCCAGCTTCTAGTACAGGGGAAGACGTAGAAGAGGATAGTGACAATATGATTGGTTATATCCACAGTTAGCGAACTCTATTCAGTGTCCAGCTTCTAGTACAGGGGAAGACGTAGAAGAGGATAGTGACATATATGATTGGTTATTTATACAATCTTATGGGGGTTAGGAAAAAAAATATATACAAAAATCCTAAAATCAGGTGAAAATATACGTTTCCTAAAGCTAAAACAGATAACTTTGAGACCAAACGGTGGTGCGAGGAATGCAGGCCATTGTGTTACAAAGGTTTGGTAGAGCTTTAGACACGGCAGAAAGAAGGTTTAGAGGTCATACAGGACGAAAATGAACATAAAATGATATTTACAATAATCAAACAAAACCAAAATGTCGATTTAAACAATAGATTAGCAAAAAAAATTATGTAATTTTTGGTTGAAGCAGAGGAAGGATAATAATGGAGGAAGAGGAAGGTCCAATGGTAATTCCAGAGGAGGAAGAAGGAGCTTTAACAGAGACATGGATACTTGCAATTTTTGTAAACACTGGGGACATTGGGTTGGAGATTGTAACGTTAGAATACAGGATGAGGAGAGACGAAGATATGGAGATAGAGAGAGGGGAAATGGGACTCCTGCCCAACCGCACCCTAATTCCCAGAATACACCTGGAGAGGAGAAGGCCGGGTAATCTATTATGGGGACAATGACATACAACACCGATGAGCAGGGAGGAGGTTAAACACATGATCAATGCACCACAACACCGATAAGCAGGGAGGAGGTTAAATACATGATCAATGCACCACAACACCGATAAGCAGGGAGGAGGTTAAACACATGATCAATGCACCACAACACCGATAAGCAGGGAGGAGGTTAAATACATGATCAATGCACCACAACACCGATAAGCAGGGAGGAGGTTAAACACATGATCAATGCACCACAACACCGATAAGCAGGGAGGAGGTTAAACACATGATCAATGCACCACAATTGCATATTTCGGTTAGCCCATTAGAAATACCACAGTTAAGTTTATGTGTATCTGGTAAAATAATTCCATTTCTAATTGATACAGGGGCAACTATGTCATGTTTAAGGCAACAAGATTTAAAGTGTCCTTTAAGTAATCAGAAAGTCCAGTCTATTGGAATTAGTGGTACTATGCAAATTGATCCTATATCTCTCCCATTACAAATTGATCCTATATCTCTCCCATTACAAATTGATCCTATATCTCTCCCATTACAAATTGATCCTATATCTCTCCCATTACAAATTGATCCTATATCTCTCCCATTACAAATTGATCCTATATCTCTCCCATTACAAATTGATCCTATATCTCTCCCATTACAAATTGATCCTATATCTCTCCCATTACTAATTGATCCTATATCTCTCCCATTACAAATTGATCCTATATCTCTCCCATTACAAATTGATCCTATATCTCTCCCATTACTAATTGATCCTATATCTCTCCCATTACAAATTGATCCTATATCTCTCCCATTACAAATTGATCCTATATCTCTCCCATTACAAATTGATCCTATATCTCTCCCATTACAAATTGATTTGGAAGATATAATTGTTCAACATTCATGTATAGGAAGTGCTGCAACTCCTATGGCGTTAATGGGAAGAGACCTTTTAAGTCAACTCAAAGCCACCATTTTTTGTTCACCAGATGGCATCGAGGTACATGGAACAACATGGGCTATTTTATGAACAAAGAGCAGGAAGTCATTTTAATCTGAAAGGGTGCATAATAAATTATATGAATGTGTATGATGATTTGATATCAGTTTGGATAATACGCTTTGATATAACATTATATTGTGGTTCCGTACATCAATGCCAATCATATAATATCAAGGAGTGGTATGGAGAGCGTGAGGTTATTTTAGAGTGTAGTGGAAAAGTATATATGTTTTAATGAGAGGCTTGACTTTGACGGAGTTTCCTGAAGGTTAGAGAATTGGTGAGGATCCAATGACAGGAAGGTCAGTGTCCTTGACACTACAGTCTGGTTGTTTTGGTTCCGCTGGGAGTTTGTTTGAAGAAGTTGATTTGTGTCGATTAAGAATCGTAAAAAAAAAACAGGAAAGGATTGTTTGATGTGAGTACCTAGGAGTTTCTAACGTTTTATATGGAGTATGTGACGATGTGAAAATAGGATGAATTTTATGTGTGTGTAATCGATTACTAGAGAGGTGATAAAGTGATCATTTGAATAATATGTATGTATTAACTTGCTCACCCTAACGTAGACGTACGTCAGGGGTGGGAAATAATTAACAAAAGTTTTCTGGGTTTGAGCCGTTGATGGATAATTTGATAGAGATAAGGTTTAAGAAATGAACTACCCATAAGGAGTGGAAATTCTAGTGTAATTGGGCTATTTGTGGGATTTATTTGTCATTTCAATAGCATTGGGTAAATGGAATAGAGTAAAATCTGGGTTTCTGAGTGTAATTCAACTGATGGTATGTGTTGCTTAGACAGATACTACAGAGGATTTGGTTTGGTGATGTAGAATGGAAGATTTAGCAGTATGATTGGTTCAAATTGAAAGACACAATTATTTAACAGGAATAGCGAGACAATTTCGAGGTATACATTTTTTTGCGTTGCCTAATGCTTTGCTAGATTAAACGATTGAGAATGGTGACATAATGTCAATCAATAAATTGGATATTAATACTATGGATACAAATTCAATATATGCTGATCAACTACAGCAAGTGTTTGGTTTGTTACTTGTTGCCTACTTAGAAAGGACAGTTACCTAGATCTGCTGACTTCTAATAATGGAGGATTGGTGGATTCATAAGAGCTGTGGCTATGATCTCAGTTGATAACAGGGGATACTAATAGTATAGTGACGAAGCACAGGGAAGAGAGGGTGTTTTCTTAAAATGGGAAGTGAAGCAACGGGACAAAGAGAATAAAAAGAGGATTAAAAAACAGCAGGGATAAAAAAGCAGTGTTGGAAAGAAGCAGAGTATGAAAGATAACATTAACTGAGGAATATAGGAACTTTTAGCTGAGGTAACTACAGAAATATTACTGACACAATATCCTAACAGATAAACTGAACCCAAACATGAAGCTACTACAGCCATCTAGGATTGTTAAAGTTGTAAAGTAAGTTTTTAAAACCCTACGATAGAGGTAAAGGCAGAACACTGTTTGAGAATGTTTTTATTTGTTGTTTGGAGAGTTTCTAGGTGTTGATCTGTGGGTGTTAGCAACTGGGGTTGGCTGAACGTGAGAGAGCTGTAAGTGTCATAATGGGTTAAGTTTGGTGTACCCGGATCACTGGTTGCTGTGGAAAGGGAGGAGGTAAAAGCGTGGTGAGTGTTAACGGTGGGAAATGGGGCGCTAGTTAGTGGTGTTAACTAGTAGCGTTTAGATTGGTGACGTAACTTGCTCTGTGACCTTGAAGGAGTTGTTTGCCTCGCTCTGCAAGGTCGCGCCTTTTGTTTGAATGACTGTTGTTAATGTGTGCAGAGGGTCCCTGGTTCAAGACCATGTAGGGAAGGAAGCAAAACTGTCACATTGATGCTGTTGACCTGAATCACTGATTTAATTGATAAGATTATACGAAAGAGATTGTCCTACCAAACCATAGTGGCGCTGGATAACATAGTAGTTTCAGTGGCATCTCTGTGAATGGAGGTTTTATGTGTTTTGACTATAACTTAACAATAATCTGTAACCTGCTAAAGTACCGTTAGATGGAAAGACAGCAGTAGAGGATAATAGAGCTAAAGTACCGTTAGATGGAAAGACAGCAGTAGAGGATAATAGAGCTAAAGTACCATTAGATGGAAAGACAGCAGTAGAGGATAAAAGAGATTGTAGAGGGTTTTCTGTGTTAAAAGGAAAGTAGGTTAATTGAGAGATGAGAAATGTTGAATTGAATTATTTGAAAAAGAAAGTAGGTTAATTGAGAGATGAGAAATGTCAAATTGGATTGTTTGAAAAGGAAAATAGGTTAATTGAGAGATGAGAAATGTCGATTTGGATTGTTTGAAAAGGAAAGTAGGTTAATTGAGAGATGAGAAATGTCGATTTGGATTGTTTGAAAAGGAAAGTAGGTTAATTGAGAGATGAGAAATGTTGAATTGGATTGTTTGAGTTGACTAACATTAAAATAATGCTGTCTAGTTATGTGAATGCAAATATGTTATTAGGTAGTAGTGGTTTGTGGATAGAATTGACTGATGCCATGATTTAGTCAGCGGGTGAAAGAGAGTAGTGCTTGCTGTGCTATATCAGGATGTAAAGGATGCAGGGGGTAATGTGGAGCAGATATCTGAATAGTTGAATATGGAACGTTCTTTGACAATTTTTTTATTATTATTATTAAATTCTATAGTCTGTTTAACCATCAGTGAGTTATGCAGACAGCTAATTCATTCTAAAAACGATCATCTTTTTCTGGTACGTTGAACAATAGGAGGTAGTTTTTACTATTATGCTGATGGAGTAGTAAACATTTTTTGTAAGTTCTGAAGTTATTAAACAATAGGTTTATATTTCAATACATCACTGCAACAAGTTGAGCAGATTACATTACCGAAAAGGGGTTATAGATGTTCATCTTTTGAGAGATTTTATGTAATCTTCTTCTGGAGTAGTTATGAGGAATTAGATTGAAACAAACGATTATTGATGTGAGGTAGGACAGGGTATATGTGCATCATGTTTTGTGTGTAATTAATATTTTTGGATTGCTGATTATAATTGAATGTTAACTAAATATATACTTTCTCTTCCAGGAAAATGGGGATTTCCTTATCTCTCATTGGGATGTTTCAAAAGTCTGTGGGCTAGGGGGAGCAGTTAGTAAAATTTGGCAGTCTTATAATTAGGTCATAAGAGGGAGCTACCAAATTAAATAAGGCCTGGCTAGTTTTGTTTGTTGTTTTCCAATAGGGTTTTTCAAATAACCACACACAACCCACCTATTATAATGGTTATATAGGGTTGTTATTTTGTTTTTAGGGGGTTTTAACGGGTCAAAGATGATAAGTCTTAAAGGAACACACACATGGAACTTTCTGAAGTTTTTTGTTTTATATGTGAGTTTTGGGTAAACACGTGATTTCTTTTGAGAATAAATGTAATGAGGACTTACTGTACACTGGGGATGCAAAACATTTATGTAATGTTTTGACTGTGGTTAATGATTAGTTTATACTATAGAATGGAACACGTCTTTGAAGGGTTTGAATGACCTCTGAACTCTGTCTTGACTTTCTAGTGTGAATTGATCACCCACACTGGAAATCCTAGAGGCATAGGATGAGGAATATAAGGTAATTTATTATACAGAGTTGAGGGTAATTTATAATACTGATAATTATGAAGAATTGAATATTTGGCAATAGTCATATCTATGATTCAGACCATAATAAGGTCAGAGTGAGAGAGCTAGTCCTGAATGAGGAACATTCAATGTACTCTAAACTGAAATAAAATGACATAGAATAATAATTAGTCCTCTCCCTCCTTGCATTAACATTAACTGATACATCTCTAGCTGTAATATCTGGCATGTTAGTAATCGTTTGTACAGATCTTAAAATCAATCCCCGAAAAATTTGAAAACAACACCCCATAACTATGGCTGTAATGATTACTATGGCCACTAGAGGACCTAGAATACTTGCCATCCATGTTCCTATGGAATTACCACTAAAAAAACTTTGAAAAGACTTTAACAGCATTCAAATCACCATATCCTCCTAATCTTAATATAATAGCATCCAATGCTAATGATTAACATCTCAGACCCAATTCTTAAAAACCCATGATTGTTAAAATATACAATGTTAAACTCCGCCTTTGTCCTCCTAATATACCTAATATAACATACACATTATAACACTCTATTATCACTCCCTGTTACATCATCACATCCCTAAACTATTCCTGCTTTAATAATTCAACCAAATTCACATCATATGAAAATATCATAACCCCATGATAATAACCAATTAAGTACTTGCCTATCAACATAGATATTTACCACTCTAAACATCCATATCAATATCATCCTAATACTCCAAATCTATATAATTACTAATATATTAATACTTTAACCAAATTAATCAACATCTTCATTATTTCATTCACAATCCTCACCTTAACTTCCATATTAAAACTTCCAGAATGTATACTTATATTATCATACATTATAAACATCTATAATTCAATTATGACTCTCCTCCTCCTGAAAATAAATACAGATCATTATCTCAATGCATTCCCAATACTATCACTTTAACAGTGTATATACCCAAATGATCAAATGTAGATAAATCCAATGTTATTATCAACAAGCAACCCCTTTATTCCACCCAGCACTTAAATCTTCTGGCGTCTCTTCATTATGTTCTTCAAACAGCTTCATATTTCAAAATGACTTGCCCATTACAATGTCACAATTACAATGTCTCATTCGATTCACCACCAACTCCACAACTTCAATGTCATGTCCATTTTCCAACCATTATACCAACATGAGAAAAGTTACATTTGAGCAGATCTTTCTCCATTCTCACTCAATGGTGAACTCCTTTCCCACTCCTTCGATTTAAAACATGAGAAAATCCTTTGATACCTTCGATTGGTTGTTGTAGACCAGTTGCATGTCAAAGTTGTATTTTACAAAAACGTCTTCAATGCCTCTGATATTCATCTTCAGCCGGTTCATAGTTTTTATTTATTTATTTATTTATTTATTTTCCTTTATTACTTTTCAACCCTGCCATCCTTTCCCTACTTGGAGTAAATTAGTGAACAACAATGCCCAGGCCTGTACTTCCGGTCTATACTTATTATCTACACCTTATGGACACAGTCAATTTTACAATAATTCTATATATATATATATATATATATATATATATATATATATATATATATATATATATATATATATATATATATATATATATATATATTTATTTTTTTGCTCCTGAACTTCTTCTACTCTCAACCTCTCCGATCATTTCCATGATGTCCAGCCGGTTCATAGTTTGTTACTTTTACTTATTTAGGTTCACACCATGCTAGGCCAAATTATCCCTTATTATGCATCAAGATACCATCTGCATTTACCTCACTAGAAGACAAAAAAACACAACAATTGAATTGATTTCATTTCTAAACCAATAAATCCATATAAACATTCATCATATGACAAATTATTATGCTTTAACAATTATTCCTAATACCGATTCCTAATATACTTCCCTTATTATTATTAGATAAACCCTTGAAATACATATAACCGAATGGAATGACAACCAGTTGATTCCTGAAAAATATGAAAAATCTTGAAATTATTGGAGGTCTATAGCTCTGTTCCTCCACTGAGGTAATCAGCCATAACCCACATCTCTTCATTGTCATTCCTCAAACATCGTCCTCTATCACCTGATAATTGTCATCAACAGTATCCTCATCTCTAATTGTCAATTTCATCGTAGCCTTCTGTAGCATTGGTTGACATGATACCTGTTCAATCTCCCCTCTATCCATACCTCCGTTAGTGTAGACTGTGTGATGATGCATGAACCTTCTTCCTTCACTAGTTCTATGATCATGCAGAGTCCTTCTCCATTTATCACCATCTCTCTGTGGAGTGTGTCCTTCTGTCAGCGTACCAATATTCCCTGCTTCCACAAACACACAAATAAAACAAAACAATGCTCCGCCGAAGCGAATGCCACCTTCCTCCTTTGCGTTAGAAAAGTCCTCCAATGGTACATATAGATCTAGGAATCTCTCTCTCTTACTTGGCCCTCCATCAAGGTAGCCATCAACACCTATTACTAACCTTCCCACTTGGGTGTTGTCCATCAATGACTTCATTAATCCTTTACCACCACATAGTCTCCAAGTTGCAAAAAAAAATGTCCAGATTCTCCTGGTAGGTCTGGCAGACAAGCCTTCACCTTTTCAAAGAAAGTCTGCATAACATTGTTAGTTGAGACACAGCATGCTACTTCATCCTGTCTTCTTATCAGTCCTGATAAGCCTTTTATATTAGGAAGTGCACATTCTCAGTTTGTTACCTGTATAAAAGACACCTGTCCACAGAAGCAATCAATCAATCAGATTCCAAACTCTCCACCATGGCCAAGACCAAAGAGCTCTCCAAGGATGTCAGGGACAAGATTGTAGACCTACACAAGGCTGGAATGGACTACAAGACCATCGCCAAGCAGCTTGGTGAGAAGGTAACAACAGTTGGTGCGATTATTCGCAAATGGAAGAAACACAAAAGAACTGTCAATCACAAAATCAGCAGGGGATCAAATACTTTTTTCCCTCACTGTATGTGTGTATGTATGTGTGTATGTATGTGTGTATGTATGTGTGTATATGTATGTGTATGTGTATTATCTCCCGAGTGGCGCAGTGGTCTACTAGAGATCCTGGTTCAAATCCAGGCTCTGTCGTAGCCGGCCGCGACCGGGAGACCCATGGGGCGGTGCACAATTTGCCCAGCGTCGTCCAGGGTAGGGGAGGGAATGGCCGGCAGGGATGTAGCTCAGTTGGTAGAGCATGGCGTTTGCAACGCCAGGGTTGTGGGTTCGATTCCCACGGGGGGCCAGTATAGAGGAAAAAATTAAATAATGTATGCACTCACTCACTCTGGATAAGAGCGTCTGCTAAATGACGTAAATGTAAATATGTGTGTGTGTGTATATATATATAAAAACATGGGGGACTGGAAGTGATGCAGACAATTACATTGATGGAAGTTACAATCTATCTGCAATATTAAGCTGATCTACCCCCTTAAAAAAAACAAGTCTTAAAATGTCTGCAAAAACCAAATATTGAAACACTGTTAAATATTTAAAAAACCATTTTTATACATTGAGTGAATTGTTATCCATTGAGAGATATAGAATAGCATACTAACGTGCTAGGTAATTATTTTCTACAACTGTGATGTAACTGAACATCCACTAGGTGGAGGCAGTGGTCCAGTCTTGATTAGACACTTAGACACAAAACTCAAGTAGGATAAATACATATGTAGATAGAGATATATATATATATAATATTATACTAACATTCTAGATACACACACACACACACACACACATAATCAATTGACTAGTAATTTTTCTATAACTGTGATGTAACTGAACATCCACTAGGTGAAGCCAGTGGTCCACTCTTGAGTAGAGACTTGGTTTGGCATGCATTTTCATGGGTTCTGAGCAGGGACGGCTTGTTCAATAGGGCGATATGGGCGACGCACTGCCAAACGGGAAAAGGAAGGGATTTTTTTTCTAATCAATTATATCACGGCAACAGCAGTTATCAGTGTTCACGTCTGATCTGCCAGCCACTAAATGTCAAATCAGGCTAAAGTCGTGCTTCAAATGGCCCCGCCCGTTTTTTGGGCGATTTCAGTCAGGTTGAAAATCGCCCAGAAGTCTCTCATAGCCTGTCATGTAAAATCTATTTTTTTCACATTTCAAAGCTTTCAATACATTCTCTATGGGTGTCTGTGGGCATGCACTTACGCGCTTTCGTCATACGTGACGTAACGTTGAACGTAACTAAGACAATGGCGGCTAGCAGCGTCTATGTTGCGACCTGCAGTGTGGCGTTATTTTATGTTTTTAATTTGTAGACTTAGTTTACAAACATTCTGCAAACATTCTGCTTTGGACTGATCTTCGGTTTTGGACTGATCTTGTTGATCGTGTACATACCCGCTACGAACGGACTAAATAATGAAAACGCTGCTGGCAGCGGAATCCCAATACAGCTGGGAGACTTGGCTGGATGACAGAGTCCCGGATAGAGAGGTGGAGCCGGCCGGCTTCACCCTGGTCAGAGCGGACCGCGATCCTGGTAAGAGAGCGACTCTGTACCCCGACATTGAACTGCTTTCTGTGTCATTGAACCTTACTATTGTTGATAAAACAAGTTTACTGGAGAACGGAGACCAAGTAGAGACTTTTGGACAAGGTGGATAATTGTATAATATAAGGCAGTTTATTCAGAGGTAAAGATATCTGGAATCGCGTGCACGGACCCGTTCGTCAAACTCGTAGGGAGTTTATCAGAAGAGCCCCTAAACATTGTGTGCTGACATTTTATACAATAAAATGAAGTAGGTTGAATCTAGTAGTTCTGATCTTCTGATTGGTCCTGATGAGTTGGGCGAGGTCACCTCCAGGCTAGTGTCACTGTTGCATTGGCTCTGAGTCGGGTTCTCTGTCTTCAGATGTTCAGCCTAAGAGAAGAGGATTTGTGTGTGTGTGTGTGTGTTTGTTATCAGTGTGTGTGTGTGTGTGTGTGTGTGTGTGTGTGTTTGTTATCAGTGATGATGTGTGTGTGTGTGTGTGTGTGTGTTTATCAGTGATGATGTGTGTGTGTGTGTGTGTGTGTGTGTGTGTGTGTGTGGGTGTGTGTGTGTGTGTCCTCAGGGCAAGAACTCGTGAGTTGGAAGAACTGAGAGACCTATGGCGTGGGTGTTATCCTTAGCCACCTGCTGACAAGGCTGACAAGATAGGACTCTTGTTCATTGTATTGAATACAAAGGCCCAACACAAAATGGGTCATGCACAAGATTTTAGTCAGACCAAGCTATAACATTATATATTTACTACGACAGTACATTCAACCAAAAGCTAATATAACAAAGGCATCAGAGATTATTTATAATCTGTCACAGAAACTGGAATCCATCTCCCCAGATCAGTCAATAAATGCTTCTGGTATTGACTTATATGCTGCCCCTGTCTGTCACGGTCTCGGCCGAGGCTGCTCCTCTTCCTTGTTCGGGCGGACTTCGGCGGTCGTCGTCTCCGGAGTACTAGCTGCCACCGTTCGATGTTTCTTGTTCTTTTGGTTTTGTCTGTTCATAACACCTGTCCCTTATTTGTGTCTTGATTGTTCCCCTTATTTAGTTTGTTTGTTTGGGTCAGGTGTTATGCGTGATTGTTTATGTCAGCCTGCCTCTTCGAGTTTGTTCTCTCGTTGTGTTGTATTTACGAGAGCTCGCACTGTGTGCGCTTTTTCTTGTTTTTTCGCACTGTGTATTTCGTGCGTAATTGTTCGCGCCACCCGGTTGGGTTGGCGACTTATACTTGTGTTTGGACTTAGTAAAGTTCTGTTGACGTCCTCCTGGTTTCCTGCGCCTGATTCCTATCATCCACCTACACCACTCTGACAGAATCACGCATCCGAATGGAATCAGCAGGAGCGACCGCGCCGACCGCCGATATGGACGAACGTCTTCGTGGTCAGGAGGACCGAATGAACCAGGTCTGTCACGCCCTGGAGAGGGTGATGAACACTCTACACCGATGGGAGACCAGCGGGGTGCCCACACCTCCAACCACCGACCCAGCTCCAGCGGTCAGCCCTCCGGTTTCATCTCCGGAACCCAGTGGGATTCGGCTCTCGCTCCCGAGGGCGTACGACGGCTCCACCGCCGGGTGTCAAGGGTTCCTGCTGCAGGTGGAGCTCTACCTCGCCACCGTACACCCGGCGCCCTCGGGACACGAGAGCGTCTCAGCCCTCATCTCCTGTCTCACCGGCAAGGCGTTGGAGTGGGCCAACGCCGAGTGGAGGAGAATGGACGCCGCAACTACGAACTATGCGGAGTTCTCCCGCCGCTTCCGTGCTGTATTCGACCATCCACCAGAAGGGAAGGCGGCGGGGGAACGTCTGTTCTACCTCCGACAGGGGATGAGGAGCGCACAGGACTTTGCCTTAGAGTTCCGGACCCTAGCGGCTGATGCAGGGTGGAATGAGCGGGCCCTTATTGACCATTTCCGCTGCAGCCTCCGAGAGGACGTCCAGCGAGAGTTGGCGTGCAGGGACACGTCGTTAACTTTCGACCAACTGGTCGACATGGCCATCCGGCTGGATACCCTGCTCGCCACCCGTGGGCGTCCCGGAGGGGGGGGGTTCGCCCATTCCACTCTCCAGCGCCTCCGAGCCGAGTCCTATGGAGCTCGGGGGTGCTGGCGCTAGGGAACGGAGGAGGAGGAGCCCACGGGGACCCGGCCCTTGCACCAACTGTGGTCGTGGAGGGCACACTGCGGCTAGGTGCTGGGGCGGGTCCTCCAGGGGAGGAGATGGCAGGTCTAGCATTGGGGGGTCCCCCCAGGTGAGTAGGCGTCCTGCTTACCCAGAGCTTTCTGTCGTGCACCTAACCTTGCCTGTTTGTTTCCCACAGGTTGCACCTCGTTCCCAGCATAAGGCGCTGGTAGATTCAGGCGCAGCTGGGAATTTTATAGATCGCCAGTTCTGTTTAGAGTTAGGGATTCCCCTCCTTCCAGTGGATAAGCCTTTCCCCGTCCATGCCCTAGATAGCCGTCCGTTAGGGTCTGGGTTGATTAGGGAAGTCACAGCACCACTTCAGATGATGGCGCAGGAGGGTCATGAGGAGAGAATTCAGCTTTATCTGATTGACTCTCCTGCGTATCCGGTGGTGCTGGGTCTTCCCTGGTTGATGACTCATGACCCTATTATTGGGTGGCGAGAGAAAGCTCTTAAAGGGTGGTCTGCTCAATGTGAGGGGCGGTGTCTGGGTGTTTCCATAGGGGCGACCTCGGTGGAGAGTCCGAATCTAATGCCAGCACTGCAGATTCCCCCCGAGTATGAGGATTTGGCACTGGCGTTCAGTAAGACTAGGGCTGCGCAGCTGCCGCCTCATAGACGGGGGGATTGTGCGATAGATCTCCAGTCAGGCGCAGCTCTCCCGCGGAGCCATGTGTATCCCTTGTCTCAAGAGGAGAAAAAATCTACATCTCTGAGTCTCTTAGACAGGGATACATACGGCCCTCCGTTTCACCCGTTTCCTCAAGTTTCTTTTTTGTGAAGAAGAAGGATGGAGGTCTGCGGCCGTGTATTGATTACCGCGGTCTCAATCAGATCACAGTGAAGTACAGCTATCCACTTCCTCTGATTGCGACTATGACGGAGTCACTGCACGGTGCGCAGTTCTTTACAAAATTGGATCTTAGGAGCGCATATAACTTGGTGCGCATCCGAAAGGGCGATGAATGGAAGACAGCGTTTAGCACGACTTCCGGGCACTACGAGTATCTAGTCATGCCATATGGGTTGATGAATGCTCCCTCAGTCTTCCAATCCTTCGTTGATGAGATTTTCCGGGACATGCAGGGACAGGGAGTGGTTGTGTACATCGACGACATTCTGGTGTATAGTCCTACCCGTGCTGAGCATGTAGCCCTGGTGCGCCGAGTATTGCGGAGGCTGTTGGAGCATGACCTATATGTCAAGGCAGAGAAATGTCTGTTTTTTCAGAAGTCGGTCTCCTTTCTGGGTTACCAGTTATCTGCGTCAGGGGTGAAGATGGAGGTAGACCGGGTGTCAGCTGTGCGTAATTGGCAGACCCCAACCACTGTGAAGGAGGTGCAACGGTTCTTGGGTTTTGCGAATTACTACCGGAGGTTTATCCGGGGTTTTGGACAGGTGGCAGCTCCCATAACGTCTCTGTTAAAGGGGGGTCCGGTGCGCTTGCGGTGGTCAGCTGAGGCGGACAGGGCATTTGGGAGACTGAAGGACCTGTTTACCTCGGCGCCGGTGTTGGCGCATCCGGATCCCTCTTTACCGTTCCAAGTAGAGGTGGACGCGTCAGAGGCCGGGATAGGGGCCGTTCTTTCCCAGCGTTCTGGTACTCCACCTAAACTCCGTCCCTGTGCGTTCTACTCTAAGAAGCTCAGTCCGGCGGAGCGGAATTATGACGTAGGAGACAGGGAGCTGTTAGCCGTGGTACAGGCCCTAAAGGTGTGGCGGCATTGGCTCGAGGGGGCTCAACACCCTTTCCTCATTCAAACTGACCATCGTAACCTGGAGTACATCCGGGCAGCTAGGAGACTGAATCCTCGCCAGGCTCGTTGGACTATGTTCCTGGCCCGGTTTGTGTTTAAGATCACATACATCCCTGGGTCCCAGAACGGGAAGGCAGATGCTCTGTCCCGGCGGTATGACGCAGAGGAGAGGTCAGTTGAGTCCACGCCCATACTACCGGAGTCTTGTCTGGTTGCTCCGGTGGTGTGGGAGGTTGATGGTGAGATCGAGCGGGCGTTACGTACCGACCCGAGTCCTCCTCAGTGTCCTGTGGGTCGGACGTACGTTCCGCTCGAGATACGCGATCGCCTCATTTGTTGGGCTCATACGTCCCCCTCCTCTGGCCATCCGGGTATCGGCCGGACAGTGCACTGCCTTAGCACGAAGTACTGGTGGCCAACGTTAGCTAGGGATGTGAGGATTTATGTCTCCTCCTGTTCGGTGTGTGCCCAGTGTAAGGCGCCCAGACATTTGCCCAGGGGTAAGTTACAACCCCTGCCTATTCCACAACGACCCTGGTCCCACCTCTCGGTGGATTTTGTTACCGACCTTCCCCCCTCACAGGGGAATACTACCATCCTGGTCGTTGTGGATAGGTTCTCGAAGGCCTGTCGTCTCCTTCCCATGCCGGGTCTACCCACTGCCCTACAGACCGCTGAGGCTCTGTTCACCCATGTCTTCCGGCATTACGGGGTACCCGAGGATATAGTGTCTGACCGAGGCCCCCAGTTCACCTCTAGAGTGTGGAGGGCATTTATGGAACGGTTGGGGGTGTCGGTGAGCCTTACCTCGGGTTACCACCCGGAGAGTAATGGGCAGGTTGAACGTGTCAACCAGGATGTGGGTAGGTTTCTGAGGTCATACTGTCAGGACCGGCCGGAGGAGTGGGCGAGATATGTGCCCTGGGCCGAGATGGCACAGAACTCTCTTCGCCACTCCTCCACCCAACTAACACCGTTTCAGTGTGTGTTAGGGTACCAGCCGGTGCTGGCACCATGGCATGAGAGCCAGATCGAGGCCCCCGCTGTGGATGAGTGGGTAAGGCGCTCGGAGGAGACGTGGGACGCTGCACACGTCCATCTGCAGCGTGCCATACGTCGACAGAAGACGAGCGCCGACCTACACCGCAGTGAGGGGCCAGTGTACGCACCTGGAGATCGAGTCTGGCTCTCAACCAGAAACCTGCCCCTCCGCCTGCCCTGCCGGAAGCTGGGTCGGCGGTTTGTGGGGCCGTTTAAAGTCCTGAGGAGATTGAACGAGGTGAGTTATAGGTTAGAACTACCTGTTGACTACAAAAATATTAACCCCTCGTTCCATGTGTCTCTCCTCAGGCCGGTGGTAGCTGGTCCACTCCAGGACTTTGAGATTGAGGAGACTCCTCCGCCCCCGTTGGACATCGAGGGGGCTCCGGCGTACACCGTGAGGTCCATCCTGGATTCTAGACGCCGGATGGGGGGTCTTCAATATCTCGTGGAGTGGGAGGGGTACGGTCCGGAGGAGCGGTGCTGGGTGCCAAGGAGGGACGTGTTAGACCAGTCCCTACTGACCGATTTCCATCGGGGTCATCCTGCGCGCCCTGCTCCGCGTCGTCCGGGTCGTCCTCGAGCTCCGGGTCGGCGCACGGCTGGAGCCGCGCGTCAAGGGGGGGGTACTGTCACGGTCTCGGCCGAGGCTGCTCCTCTTCCTTGTTCGGGCGGACTTCGGCGGTCGTCGTCTCCGGAGTACTAGCTGCCACCGTTCGATGTTTCTTGTTCTTTTGGTTTTGTCTGTTCATAACACCTGTCCCTTATTTGTGTCTTGATTGTTCCCCTTATTTAGTTTGTTTGTTTGGGTCAGGTGTTATGCGTGATTGTTTATGTCAGCCTGCCTCTTCGAGTTTGTTCTCTCGTTGTGTTGTATTTACGAGAGCTCGCACTGTGTGCGCTTTTTCTTGTTTTTTCGCACTGTGTATTTCGTGCGTAATTGTTCGCGCCACCCGGTTGGGTTGGCGACTTATACTTGTGTTTGGACTTAGTAAAGTTCTGTTGACGTCCTCCTGGTTTCCTGCGCCTGATTCCTATCATCCACCTACACCACTCTGACACTGTCTTCATGTTGTTGCTGGACATATCTTTTTTAAAATGTGTGTAGGTCACCTAAATCATCAGAAAAATTGCCCCTCCTGAGAATTTTTTCAGGAGCCGCCACTGGTTCTGAGACACCTTGAGACATGTCACATAAAATTGACATTTGTTTGGTATAAACAGTAGGATATATACATATGTCGGTAGAGTCCATTCTCGTTTAAAAAAATCAATAACACAACATCTCATTCATTATATACTATATCATTTTATACAATACATTATTAAAAACATTCATTTATAATATACAACATAAATAATATATATATATATATATGCATAGTTAGATATAGAAGCCTTCATCATATTGAAAATTCAACTCACCTTCAAAATGAAATGCTCCATGAGGAATAAATGATTCAAGGAGTCTCTTTAAGATGTATGTCTTCAGGCCTTCTGGTCCTCTGGGTCTTTTTTCTTGGTTGACTGAGATGGACGCTCTTTTATGGGGTCAAATGGATCTGTTTAGGTCAGCAGTAAAACGGGACATCTTTAAGAATACAATTACCTTTTTTTAATTGACTGAGACATCCACTGGACATTCCATCCTCGGACATTCACGGACGCCCCCCCCCCCCCCCCCCCAGAGCTATTTTTAAAAGTTAAACAGGTTTAAAAAAGTAGTTTCAAAGACACTTGGGGGACCCCATGTGTACATACAGTTCCCTTGTGTGTAAGGGACCCCCTAGATGAGCAAACTGTTGACCATTAAAATATGGATAGCTGAGAACTCTTTCCAAAAGGGTAAACAGGTTTACAAAACAGTTGTTTTAAAGAAACACCACACACGCTCACACACACACACACAACCCAAAGAACCAGTGGCTCTTGTGTAGAGAGAGAGAGAGAGAGAGAGAGAGAGAGAGAGAGAGAGAGAGAGAGAGAGAGAGAGAGAGAGAGAGAGAGAGAGAGAGAGAGAGCTGTAATTCATTGAAGGTAAATATAATTTTCTTTCAAACCTTTTATTTTCTTCTAAAATGTTGCTACAGAAATGTAAGCATTTATATACAAGTTATTAAAGTTCACTAAACAATATTGAATATTAAACTATGACACTAATGTTAACTACTAAACCTATATATGGATCATAAACTGTATTATTACACAATACTACACCGTACTTAACAATACATGTTTAAATGCATAATTATTATAATGATGTTTTTCTTAGAAGAAAAGCAGAATCATAATTTGTCTCCTTATCAGGGGCCTTTTGTAACCCGACACCCCCATCAGTCTCCAAATCCCCGTCTTCAAGCTGTGAGGGACTCAGACGTTGCCTCTTCCACGCAGGCTCTCCATGGCCTTCAAGGTTTTGCATGTTTTATTTTCGATGATAGATCAACCTTCTTGCCGATAAGGCCAAGTTTTGTCTTGAGGACAGAAGGGACCATCTTCGTAAATGTTCACGATGGTGGAAAAACTGTTGCACTTGTTTCATCATATCAAGCACCTTAAACCAATCTCGCCACTTGAAGCTAAAGACAGGCACAAAATAGTTGACCTCTGTGCAAGCGTTTCAAAATACATACAAACTAACAGATTGGGTGGCATTTGCACTATTGAATTCAGAACAACCTACAATTGTCACTTTGGAGTCTGGACTCTACGCTACTGAAGAGATTCGTATGACTTTCAAATCATCTGGCCCACAGACTTCCTCTTCCAGTGCGTACCCAGGCAGGGATGGTCCATTCAGGGCCTTTTAGATCTGACATAGAGCAAGTCTTATCTTAAGCCATTCCCTCATGAGAAACGCAGGAGAAAAACTCCCGGTTTTTGGCTGAAAAAGGTTGTTGAGACAGCTGTGTGTGAAAATCTTCACTGTTGAATCGTCCGGTTGGCCTCCAGTCATATCAATCCCACCATTAAAACAATCAGGTGCATCACAAAGAATGGCATTGATGGTTTTGTCCTTGTGGCCCAGACATGAAGGACACAATACACCTAGAATTGGTCTAGGAGCCGTGTTTTCTGGAGTTTTCTGTGGTTGATCTCTCTTGAGGTTTCTTGTCGCTTGTAGTGTTCACAGGACAAGTCTAACACTTACTTATACTCAGGCAGACCTACCCGGAAATTACTTTTTCATTCTACAAGGGGTCACAAGCTCACTACACAGCAGCTCCATAAGTTCACTACAAAAATACCCAACAGTTTCACATTTTTCAAACAGTTCAAACTTTAAGTTCAACTAGGTCAGTACACGACACATCAATCACCAGGCCATTACTTTTTATTTCAAACATGTGCTTTACTTCAAAGAAACAGCTGCACTATCAAGTTACATAAGCACACCCTAAATAGTGAAGAGAACATCCGGACAGGATGTCCTTAAAAGGTCATAAACACAGGACACAGGAAAACTCACCAATCACTTTTTGACAGCAACCGTCTACTATATTCTCTCTCACAGGAGTCTGTGAAACAAGACAGTTGGAGATTGAAACATTGTATGTGTATTCCCTTCCCCCAACTGCTCTGTTCACTCAGACAAACAAACCAGACTGCAGTTTCTCACGCAAGAATTGACTTCAAATCGTAAATTACTTGATATCTTTCAGATACATAATTTTCCCCCCTCATAATTCCATAGGTCTATAGGAGTGTCCCAGGTTTTCATTACAACCATTTCTAGTGCATATTGTATATGGTTTCAATATCTTACTATCAGATTTGATAAATAACAGATTATAACATGAAAAGCTCAGTGTTGATTTTAAATATAAACATTAACAGTCCACAAAAATTGGGTGTAAAACAGTATGTTGGCTTGGCTGATAAAAAGGGTAGATTGAATTTCTCTTGGCAGTTGTGGCTCCCAGGTCTACAGCCAATCAAGGACTAGCTACCCATCCCCCACTGCTGCTCTCACCCCCAACCCCCCACCCCATTCCCTGACATGCTGGACTCTCAGGTTCTGTTCAATAATGTGCAGCACAGCACAGCACAGCACAGTACAACTTTATTAGTCCATGTTACAGGGAACAAAGGGAATTTGTCTTTCTGAAGGGGTTGGTCACAGATCTGCCAGTTCAGATCAAATCCCACGTTTTGTTGTCTGGCTCAGGACTCAAACCAGTGACCTTTCAGTTACTGGACTAATTCTCTAACTTCCACCTCCTAACACTTCTAGCATGGGCTTCCTAGGCAAAGTTCCTTTCACACTATCCCATGTGTGGAGAAAACATGAGTCTGTCTCATGATCTGGTAATGAGGTAGTCCTGCCTTCAACTTCAAAATCAGTGTCACCCTCAGGTCAAGAGGGCATTACCTCTTGGTCTAATGGTCAAGACACTGGTTTTTCCCATAGGACACCTGGGTACAGATCCCGCCCATGAAATGTGCACACCTCTCCCAAGGCAAGGTTTTGCAGGGGGCTGTATTGCAGTATCACATTGCTCAGCTGTGTTCAACACTTCAATCCACAGGTCATCAGAAAATGACTCATCCCTGTAGTCATTCAAAGTTTGAACTAAGGCTTCAACTAAATCAACAGCCTTTGACAGGTCAAGTGATGAAGACTGTAGCATCTCTGATAGAAATGTTGCTTCTCCAAAAACGTTATGCAGTGGAACAAGGAACACAATGAATTGTAAATCTATCTGTGCAAGCAGACCTCGCGCCTCAACAGATCTGTCACCGTTGTGTTCTTGGACTATGTCTTGCAGGACTTGCTTAACGGCAGGCAATCTATCCATAATAGTATGTAGAGCCATATATCGACATGCCCAGCGAGTGTCACTTAGTCTCTGAAGCTCTCTAGGTGCACCTGGGTACATCTCTCTTTGTATGCTAAGCCATTTGTGATGCACATGTATGACCCAGATGTGAAGACATACAGTCTTTCTAGTAAGGAGAAGAACTGTCCTACCTCAGGGACAGCTTTGACTGTATCCACTAAAACTAAGTTTAGACAGTGTGCACTGCAGTGGATGTAAAAGGCTTTGCTTGTTCTTTAATGCGTTGCCTGGACGCCTGAATGCTGCCGCTCATAACTGAA